>NC_091988.1:171833298-172133298 GCF_044704955.1 Pristiophorus japonicus | reverse complement strand
TATTTCCAAGTCAGGATGGTGTGTATCTTGGAAGGGAACTTTCAAGTGATGGTGTTCCCATGCGCCTGCTGTCCTTATCCTTCTAGGTGGTAGAGGCCGTGGGTTTGGGAGGTGCCGTCGAAGCAGCCTTGGCAAGTTGTTGCAGTACAACTTGTAGATGGTACATACAGCCACGGTACGCCGGTGGTGGAGGGAGTGCATGTTTAAGCTGGTGGATCGGGTGCCGATCAAGCGGGTTGTTTTGTCCTGGATGGTGTCGAGCTTCTTCCGAGTGTTATTGGAGCTGCACTCATCCAGGCAAGTGGAGAGTATTACGTTACCCTCCTGACTTGTGTCTTGTAGATGGTGGAATGGCTTCGGGAAGTCAGGAGGCGAGACATTTGCCACAGAATACCCAGCCTCTGACTGTTTCTCATAGCCACAGTATTTATGTGACTGGTCCAATTAAGTTTTTGGTCAATGGTGACCCCCAGGATGTTGATGGTGAGGGATTTGGCGATGGCAGGAGACAGTGGTTAGACTTTTTTGTTGGAGATAGCCATTGCCTGCCACTTGCGTGGCATGAATGTTACTCGTCACTTACCAGCCCAAGCCTAAATTTTGTCCAGGTCTTGCTGCATGTGGGCATGGACTGCTTCATTATCTCGAGAGTTATGAATGGAACTGAACACTGTAATCATCAGTGAACATTCCCACTTCTGACCTCAGGAGGGAAGGCTATTGATGAAGCAGCTGAAGATGGTTGGGCCTAGGAACTCCTGCAGTGATATCCTGGGGCTGAAATTATTGACCTCCACAACCACCTTCCTTTGTGCTGGTATGACTCCAGCCACTGAAATGTTTTCGCCCTGATGCCCATTTTCAATTTTACTAGTGCTCCTTGATGCCACACTCGGTCAAATGCTGCCTTGATGTCAAGGGCAGTCACTCTTGCCTCATCTCCAGAATTCAGCTCTTTTGTCCATGTTTGGACTAAGGCTGTAATGAGGTCTGGAACCGAGTGGTCCAAGCGGAACCCAACTGAGCATCAGTGAGCTGTCAACGACACCTTCCATCACTTTGCTGTTGACTGAGAGTAGACTGATGGGGCGCTAACTGATCGGATTGGATTTGTCCTGCTTTGTGCGAACAGGACATACCTGGCAGTTACATTGTCAGGTAGATGCCAGTGTTGTAGCTGTACTCGAACAGCTTGACTAAAGGCGTTGCTAGTGGTGGAGCACAAGTCTTCAACACGACAGTCAGAATGTTATTGGGGCCCATAGCCTTTACTGTATCCAGTGCACTCAGCTATTTCTTTATATCACGTGGAGTGAATCGAACTGACTGAAGATTGATTTCTGCGATGGTGGGGACATCAGGAGGAGGCCGATATGGATCATTCACTCAGTACTTCTGGCTGAAGATGATTGCAAGCTCTTCAGCCCTGTCTTTTGCACTTGCATGCTGTGCTCTGTCATCATGGAGGATGGGGATAGTCATGGAGCCTCCTCCTCCCATTAGTTGTTTAATGGTCCACCACCATTCACGACTGGATATGGCAGGACTGTAGAACTTTGATCTGATCCGCTGATTGTGGGATCGCTTAACCCTGTGCCTGTGTTGCAGCTTCCCCAGGTTGGCACCTCATTTTTAAGAAAGCCTGGTGCTGCTCCTGGCACGCTCTTCTGCACTCATTGAACCAGGGTTGGTCCCCTGGCTTGATGGTAATGGTAGAGTTAGGGATATGCCGGGCCATGGGTTTACAGATTGTGGTGGAGTACAATTCTGATGTTGCTGATGGCCCACAGCGCCTCATGGATGCTAGATCTGTTCTAAAGCTATCCCGTTTAGCACGGTGAGTGCCACACAACACAATGGTGGGTGTCCTCAGGTGTGATGACGGGTCTTCGTCTTCACAAGGGCTGTTTGGTGGTCACTGTTACCAATGCTGTCATGGACCGATGCATCTACGACCGTTAGATTGGTGAGGACGAGGTCAAGTAGGTTTTTCTCTCGTGTTGGTTCACTCACTACCTGCTGCAGGCCCAGTCTGGCAGCTATGTCTTTCAGGATTCAGCCAACTCTGTCAGTAGTGTTGCTACTGAGCCACTCCTGGTGATGGACATTGAAGCTCCCCCGCCCATGCTAACCTCAGTGCTTCTTCCAAGCAGTGTTTAACATAGAGGAGTACTGATGCATCAGCGGAGGGAGGACAGTCGGTGGTAATCAGCAGGAAGTTTCCTTGCCCATGCTTTCCCTGAAGCCATGGGGTCGAGTCAATGTTGAGGACTCCCAGGGACACTCCCTCCCGACTGTATACCGCTGTACCGTCACCTCTAAAATCACCTCAAAAATGCTTCAAGGTGTTTCACAGAAAACAAGAGTGACCCAGATAAGAGATTAGTAGGAGTTAGCGAAGGATTGGTCAAAGAGATGGATTTTGAAGAGGTTGTTTTTTAAATAAAGAAAAAAAGTAATGAAGGAAATTCCAGGATTCAGGTAGCTGAAAGCTCTGCCACCAATGGTAGGATAAGGGAGGGAAAAGCACAGATCGGCAAGAGGCTAAAATTAAATATGCAGCGAGGAAAGCGAAGGAAAAAAAAAGAAAATATAGATAGTGTGTGTGTGTGTGGGGGGGAGGAGAGGAAAATGAAGAGAGAAAGGATTTAAATTCATTTGCCAGGGGTATAGACACCAGGACACTAGAGTGAAGAACAATTCAGAAATAGGAGGGATCAGACAGGTGGCAAATGCGAAGTGTTGGTTCTGCTTAGACTAAAGAAGGTTATGAGATTTGATCAAGGCATTTAGGGCCCAAGTTTGCCCCCACGCCGACTTTTTAGAACAAAAACCACGTCTAAAACTTACTAAGGAATTCTCCCCGCTCCTCAGGACGTCTTCGGCCTCGACGTAGCGCACCACATCCAATGGGGGGTCGGAGACAGGTCCCGACGCTGAAAACAGTGCCGGGACCTCTGCACATGCGCGCTAGAGTGTGCGCGCATGTGCAGTAGCTCCTCGCCCCCACAATCTCTACAGGCTGTGTGGGAGGGGCCCAAAGCACGCCGCCCCGAGCCCTGGCCGACTGGGCTCCCTCATCGGCGGCTAGAGTGTGCTCTGCAGGCTGTGTCATCTGATTGTTTTCTTCCCCCTTCATATCAAAAGGTGATTTGATTCCTTTCAGCCCTGGATTAGGGGATTTACAGATTAGAAACACTTTTCATGAAAATCAAGATGGAACTTTGGCCTGGGGCACGCGAAGGAACTTGTCGATTTAGCTCAAATTTTCTTAGTTACAGGGAGTGTATGAATTCTTGGCCGAGTGAAGTTCCACAATTCAAAGCAGCCAGTTCCCATTATTTCAGTGAGGTTGCAGACAATGCAGGATTTCTGCAATCTTAGCTGGCACGGGCTCGACGGGCTCTGCAGGCTGTGTGGGAGGGGCCCGAAGCGCGCCGCCCCCTAGCCCTGGCCTGCGAGGGAACAGAACAGATGTAAAAGAACAGATTTACAAGCTGGCAAAGAAGGGCTTGACCTCATCGCAGATTGATGTGATCCTAGGGATTCTCATGGTGTTGCCCAAGTGTGTTTTGTTGCTGGGAACAAGATCCTCAAGCTACTGAAGTCCAAGGGGTTGCCTCCAGACCTTCCAGAGGATTTGTACCATTTGATCAAGAGGGTATTTCCACCACCCGCTCTCCCCCACCCCCCTCCTCTTTGCTCCCCCACCCCCCTTCTCTTCCCCCCCCTCCTCCTCCTCCTCTTCCCCACTCCCCCCATCTCCTCTTCCCCACCCCCCCATCTCCTCTTCCCCACCCCCCCTCTCCTCCTCCTCCTCTTCCCCCCCAACCCCCTCCCCCACCCCTTCCCTCCTCTCCACTCTCCGCCCCCCCCCCCCCCACTCCTTCACCGATGCCACATTGAGCCTAGCCTCCCGGTGTGCATCTTACCGCCCCTAGCCCTGGCCGAATGGGCTCCGTCATCGGAGGTCCACTGCCTTCCCTTCACATAAAGGTAGGACTTCTATTTTTTTTTATTTGTTATTGATTGATTGATTGCTTGCTTATTACTTTGGTCTTGGTGCTTTAGGTGCAGGGTTCCTTGTATTTTTTTATTTGTTAATTAATTGCTTGTTACTTTTTGTGCTTTGTTTAATGCTTTGCAAGTCTTGGTACAGGTCCTCTCAGCTTCCTTGTATTTTTTATTTGTTAATTAATTGCTTATTACTTTTTGTGCTTTGTTTAGTGATTGGTGCTTTAAATGTACTGCTTTGCTTAGTGCTTTAAATGTACTTGTGCTTGTTGTTGTTGTTGTTGTTGTGAAGGTGTTTAGTGCTTTGGAAAATCCTCTAACTTCCCTTCCGTCCCCCACCCCCCTCATCTCTGGCTACCTGCGCTGATTTCTTAAGTCTCCGCAAGGTTTTTCTGAGCATACAAACGTTGACACATACACTGGCCTAAGTTAGCTTGGAGTAACTTTTCGCTGGCTAAACTTGCTTAAATGGCCAAAACAGGCATAAGTGGCTGGTAATGGCCCCTTTTGAAAAAAAAATGAACTACAAAGAAACTGAACTAACTTCCTTAAACTGGAGCAAACTAAATGGGTAGAATTGCGATTTTTAAAGAAACTCCCCAAAAAACTAATTGCTCCAAAAAAATAAGAGCAACTCCTGGGGAAACTTGGGCCCTTAAAATCATGAATGGTTTTGATAAGAATAAATAAGGAGACACTCTTTCTAGTGACAGAAGGGCCGGTAACTAGAGGACACAGATTTAAGGTGATTGGCAAAACAATCCGAGGCAATATGAAGAAACACTTTTTTTTTAAAGATACACAGTGATGGGAAAATTGTCTCCTTCTATAAGGCCCATTACCACCTCTAACGGGGCAATAAGGCCTTTCCGCCAGGGGGAAAACTGTGGGGCCAACACATCCGCAATTGCCCCCAGGCCAGGGGCGGCGGGAATGGGTTTCCGCCATGCCCAGTGTTTCCGCCCATGCTGACCCCATTGTCATTTTGTTTTAATTGTCAGCTGACTCCTGAGTCAGCCTAACAATAGCGGCCGTTGGTCCGGCCGAACCCCTCCCTAGTGGGCTCCTTGTAGGCCTCGCAGCGTCCCTCCCTGTTGACAGGGGGAGGGACGCTGCGACGGTGGAGATGTACATCATCCTGAACCTGCCCCTACATCGCCTCAAACAGCACCCCAAAGCGCTGGGAGGCAGTGTCAGAATTAAAGAGCCGAATTTTCCGGCTCTTCTCTCTGACTCCCATCGGGCAGTGATAATCGAATACAGTAATTCGAATTATCCACCCTAAACGGGGCGGAGGGCAATTTCCAGGTGTTACTACAGTTGTACAGGGCCTTGGTGAGGCCACACCTGGAGTATTGTGTACAGTTTTGGTCTCCTAACTTGAGGAAGGACATTCTTGCTATTGAGGGAGTGCAGCGAAGGTTCACCAGACTGATTCCCGGGATGGCGGGACTGACATACCAAGAAAGACTGGATCAACTGGGCTTGTATTCACGGAGTTCAGAAGAATGAGAGGGGATCTCATAGAAACGTTTAAAATTCTGATGGGTTTAGACAGGTTAGATGCAGGAAGAATGTTCCCAATGTTGGGCAAGTCCAGAACCAGGGGTCACAGTCTAAGGATAAGGGGTAAGCCATTTAGGACCAAGATGAGGAGAAACCTCTTCACCCAGAGAATGGTGAACCTGTGGAATTCTCTACCACAGAAAGTTGTTGAGGCCAATTCACTAAATATATTCAAAAAGGAGTTAGATGTAGTCCTTACTACTAGGGGGATCAAGGGGTATGGCGAGAAAGCAGGAATGGGGTACTGAAGTTGCATGTTCAGCCATGAACTCATTGAATGGCGGTGCAGGCTCGAAGGGCTGAATGGCCTACTCCTGCACCTATTTTCTATGTTTCGATGTTTTTCCAGCCCAGTGAGTTGTGATCGGAAATGCATTGCCTGAACGGGTGGTGGAAGCAGATTCTATAGTAACATTCAAAAGAAAATTGGATAAATACTTGAAAGGGGAAAAAAAAAGTTATAGGGCTATGGGGAAAGAGCAGGGGAGTGGATTAATTGGATGACTCAACCAAAGAGCTGGCATAGACATGATGGGCCGAATGTCCTCCTTCTGTGCTGTATCATTGTATGATTCTAGAGAAGGTTGCAGAGAGGAGTTGGAGAAGGATGGCGTGGTCAGTGTTGAGTTTGAATATGGCAGAGATTTTTGGTTACTGTGAGATGGGCATTAGCCAGACTGGAAGAATTCAAACAGGAAGTTACTGGAAAGATGGACAAGGATCTGAGAGGTGATAACACATTCAAGGACGTGAGGGGAAACGGAGGCTGGCTAGGGGACAATAATTGGTACAGATGAAAGAAGATGTGTTTTTTGAAGAAAGATGCAATAATGGTGGTTTTGAAGGCAAGAGGGATGGTGCTGGAAGACAAGAAATCACTGACACTGTCATTTAGCATGTGGGTCAAGAAGTAGAGTCGGGTGACCACAAGTTGCATGGAGACAGGGAAATTGAGGAACGAGAGACAGGTCTTAAGCATAGATGAGGTTGCAGAATTTGGGGGTAAGAGGAAGGGGAGGACACTACAAACGCAGCTACATGGATAGTCTTGATCATGGTGAAGAAGAAATTGATAAAACAGTAGTAGTGGAGAAAGAAAGAGATCTAAGGGTGCAAGATACAGAGACCTTTAAATGGTGAGAGCATACCCCAGAGTGATTCTGGGTTATATGACATTGAATATAAAAGTAAAAAAGTGATGTTGAACTTGTTCGGGATATTAGTTAGTTGGAATACTATGTGTGATTTTAGGCAACAATACAGGAAATGTATGATAGTTTTGAAAATGATGCAGCAAAGATTCACTAAAATATTGCTAGCAATGAGAGATTATAGTTCTGAGGAAGGCTCAAACAATTGGAGCATATTCACTGCAACAGAGAAAGTTAAGTGGATCGAACAGGTTACAAAATAATTACAGGTTTCAATACGGAAGAGAAGGATTATTTCCACTGGTTGGTGAAATGTTAATAAGGAAATATAGACTGAGGATTATCACTAAAACAGCTGGTGGGTGAGGTATAAGGATGAAGAAGAATCAGAACTTGGAATGCTTTACCACAAGTAGCAATTGATGCAGAGAATGCATCATTTAAAATGTAATTAGATAAGTATTTGAAAGTCCACCAGGAAGGGGCAGGAGAATGGGACTCAAGCAGATAGCTCCATTTGAAGAGCAAGCATCAGGACAGGCATGTAAGGCTGAATTATCTACTTCTATGATTACTACTGAGCCAGGCAGTTTGAAAACTGACATGCATAGAAATTTTAGTCTGCCATTTTTAAAACCCCATGGTACTATTTCGAAGAAGAGCAGGGAAAACTTCCCTGTGTCCTGGCCAATATTTATGCCTCAACCAACATCACAGATTAAAAACAGAAAATGCTGGAAATCTCAGCAGGTCAGGCAGCATCTGTGGAGAGAAAGCAGAGTTAACATTTCAGGTCGATTACCTGGTTAATATCTCATTGTTGTTTATGGAATCTTGCTGTGCACAAATTAGTTGCCTCATTTCCTACATTACAACAGTGATGACACTTCAAAAGTACTTCATTGGCTGTAAACCACATTGGGACATCCGGAGGCCGAGAAAGGTGCTATGTTGGCTTGGCCAGAATTTCAGTTTTGTTCAGCAAAAAAAAAAAGGAAAAAATCTCACACCAAAGTGTGGGCACTAGCATTGTCTTTTGACTTCTTTAATCTTATTTGACCAACTAAACCTGCTTTAAAAAAGTGAAGAGAAGAACTGACTGAACTGAAGCATTCTGTTAGAATTGGCAGTGATATGGTGAGTGAAAATATCTAATTATGTGGCAAGGATCCACTTTGCTGCTGTGTCACGCTTTAGTCCATTTTCTAACCTCAGTGTCCCTTGCTCAGTTAGATCTTTCAACCCCCAACTATATGCATGGACCTAATTCCAACCTTGCATTTGTTGTGCTATATAAACATACACATTTAAGATCAACAGTTTTTAAAAAACATACAACAAAAAAAAGTAAATACCTGTAAATCTAGAACAACATTTATATAGGCGTTACCTTCTGCCTATGTTAAGGTCAGTAAAATCAAAGCCAAACACTTCCAATGGTTTGGGTTGAGGAACTCTTTTTCTTGCCACTTTAAATATTATAATAAAAATGTCAGCAATGCTCACAAAACTCCTCCAATGAACGACCAATAAAACACTGGAAAGTCAAGTGGCAGTCAAAATGTTGAGAAAATAAGACTGTTAATATCAAAGGGCTGATTTTTCTTGCACACAGTAGTGGCAGGGAACTTTGCACCCCTCAAGCACATAATAGAAAATTATGGACAGTATGCACTGCCAGCAAGTGAAACTGCCCATTGCTAACACACAAGCTTGGAAAATTACCCACTAAATCTACACGGGTGATTTTTCAGAGATATTTTTGGCAGCAAAGTAAAACGAAATGTTGCATCTATTTTAGTACTTGTTGCACATGTATCAGTACCAGGCATTCCCAGTTTTAACAATAAATAAGTGCGGGAGTTAATGATGATGCAGTGAATTCCCACCATAAGTTATATTAATTTTAACTCTCATTCATAAATTAAACAAACATGCTCCCCCACCCCACCCAAAAAAAAAGCTGCTGCATTCCATCGGCAAGACGACAGGCAGGTGATCTATTCCCAGGTCACTGCTGAAGCCACTCAAATCAACAGCTGGTTCAAAATAGCCAGGATGACGTGTCAAGTCCCCAAGGAAGAATTTACCTTCCTCTCGTTCTTGGGAGCAAGAACAAAAAATCCCTTCTATAAAGCAGGCAAATTTCAAATTTTTGTATAACATATGAACACATTTCACAGCAAGCAATCATCTTTTTCTGTCAAGATTTTTAAAGTGTGCTGGTTACTGAGGTGGCACAGCTGCCAGTCCTAGAAAAAACACTGGCTCCAACAGCAACATTAAACAATGCAGGGGTGCTATTGGAGGTGCATTCCTAATGCAAGCGTCCCACATAAAAGCAGGCTTTCCATTTAAAAATACAATGGGCTCAAGTTTCGGACTCCCGCTAGAACGGCACACATCGGAGAGGCCCACCTAATTTGTTGAATAAAAATTGCACTGAATACTTACCTCGCAATTCTCTGATAGCTCGTTTCTAGCTCGGCGCAGCAGGAGCTACTGGGGGCGGAGCTACAGCCCTGCGCCAAAAACAGTGCCGGCAGCTGCACGCGTGCGCAGTAGAGGCTGCGCGTGTGCGCAGTAGTTCCCGGCCCTCCCAGCGCGTCCCGTCTCACGGGCGACGGTCCTATCCCAGGCCAAAGGGACGTCACCCCTATCCCGGACCGAGTGGCCTGACTCATCTTACCTCGTTGGCGGGGCCCGCCCGGCCTCTCGCTGGGGGCGGACTCCGCCTGAAGAGTCGTCAGCCCGGCAAAGGCTGCGTGCGGACCCCGCCTGAAGTCCTCGGCAGGGCCCAGCTTCGTCTTCTGTCTCCCCAATTCTTCTTCTCCCCCCCCTCCCCCGTTCTTCTTCTCTTCCCCCCAGTTCTTCTTCGCTCTCCCTCCCCTCTCCCCTCCTCCTCCTTCAAAAGGGGGCGTGTCCGGTCACTTACGCCTGTTTTGAAAGTTTAGACAGTGAAAACTTACTCCAAACTAACTTAGAATGGAGTAAGTGAAGATTTTTGTACACTCAGAAAAACATTGCCTACACTTTACAAATCAGGCGTAGGTGTAGGGAACAGGGGGGGGGGGGGAGGGTGGGGGGGTGAAGGGAAGTAATTAAACTCTACAATCATTCAACAGTCATACTTATACAAATAAAGATCCAACCTGAATAAAAATTTATAAAGAAAGCAAAGATTAAATATTCCATGTTGTTACCTGTGTGAAGCAGCAGCAACCTTCGAGCTGTGGTGCTTCAGGCAGGCCTTCCTTCCATCAGTGGCTGGACAGCAGCCGAAGAAACATCAAGTAGCTTTCGAACTGTGAAGGGGACTGAGGCCATTCGGCCAGGGACAGGGAGAGGCAGCCAGAAAGACACTTTTAAACTTAAATTTGCAGAATGGGTGCAAATTAAATTAAATTTAAAAAAATTAAATTAAATCACAAGCCTTTCCAGGGGTCCACGAGACAAATCTTCACTTTTCCTCTAGTCCCTTTAAAAATGGCCGAGTGCCAATGTTTATGTGCCACTGCGCGTGCGCGCCGCTCCAACATGCACACGCAGGGTTGCCGGCACGACGTTGCCATATTTAAATTAGCCCCACACCACCCACTACTTGTAGAATCGGCGCGAGTCTCTTGCTCCGCCCCCCGCTGTTCTGTGTGCGCTGCGCCAAGCTGCTGAAGACCTGCAGGGAGCCGCAGAATATGCAAGTATTTTTTCGGCGCACTTTTCAGCGCGAAAAACGGACGTCCAGGTCGGGGCCGCGCCTCTTGGGCCCCATAAAACTACATTCCACAATTACTTTCATTAAATGAAAACAAGTTGCACACTTGATTTACAAAATAAATGAACAAAAACAATGGCAACTTATAAACCATATATAAATCTTTTAGTTATTTTTGCACAATGCCAGCATGTGAACGCAATTTTACAGTATCTACTTCCTAATACAAGTTAGATAATGCAAATTAATGCAGGGATCCGTGAATATGTCAACATTCTTTTGAAAAAACAAAACAAGGCAGAGAGTGGTTAAATCAGTCCTGCCATTATGAAAACTTCTATGTGTTTCATTTGTTCACAGCCAATAAAGTTAGACACGTGATCCAGTACCTGTATGGGTACAGTAGGGTAGTGGTTACTGGACTAGGAATCTAGAAGTCTGGTCTAATAATCCAGAGAATGCAAATTCAAATCCCACCATGTTACTTTAAGAATTTTAATTCAGTTTTAAAAATGGCATCAGTTAAAGTGACCATGTAGCTGTTGGGTTATTGTAAAAAGCCCAATTGGTTCACGAATGTCCTTTAGGCAACTCGCACCAATATAGTTGATTCTTAATCGCCCGCTGAAGAGACCGAGCAATCCACTCAGTTGCATCAAACTCAGGGTAACTAGTGATGGCCAATGAATGTCCACCTTACTAACTACCAGAGAATTAAAAAAAATGCTGGTATGCATTTTTAAAACATATCAAATAGAAAGCTTCAATACAAGAGTGTAAATATCTCCTGTGATACTGTTTCATTTTTATTACAGTCCCCAATATACAGCATTTAGTAATCACAAGGCTATGCAAAATGGTAAATGAACAAAAATGGTTGTGCTTATTGAATGACCCTCTTCAACAGGAAGTTATATACAAAAGTTTGTTCTACCTAGTAACTGTTCATCACTACCAACTATTTTAGCCAGCAAATTTGAAAAGCTTTACTGTATAATACAACACTATTGCTGGACAAGATGAGTTGGAAACAAAACTGGCCTAGATCCAAATCTGGAACGGTGTGCTTTAAAAGCTGTATTATGATGCCCGATAGCATTTTATCTTCAATCACATCCTACTAGACAACAGAATCATGGAACTACTTAATCTGTTTCAGATTTCCAGCATCGGCTGTATTTTACTTTTGTTGTCTCGTTTAGTATTGGGTTCTGGAATAGCATGTTAGTAAGTCAACAACTTATCAATACAGTTGCAAGACTTTTGGGTCTGATAATCTGAAACACTTACAACATATTACATTAAATAATTTAGTATGCATCAGTATTCATTTCATGAACACTGCCTTTGAATTGATTGGTACACTGACCACAGTGAATAGGTAGCAAACATACTAATAAAAGCACCAGTCATTTTTTTTAAACTGAATGAGTGTAAAATGAACTCTGACTTATATCAATTAATGTATCAATTGGGCCTACTTACTTACCATCTGTAAATATCAGAAAATATCAATCCTGACTTAAACAGACTTTATATTTGTTAACACAAGTTGCTTGTTCCAATATATGTTTAGTGAAACATTAGACTATATCTGCCAATGGAGTGAACCCATCGGTTCAGTCAATTATTGGGGAGGGGAGAGTGGGAAAGAGTTCAATCAACCCAAGTAATTCCAGTACAGGTTGAACCTCCCTTATCCAGAACTCCTTTATCCGGAACCATCCCTCGTCCAGAAACATTCCCGGTCACCGGATGACACATGCACAGAATATCGACATGAACAAATTGAAGTCCTTCCTCGTTGCCGACTCGCGCAATCGCTGGCCTGACCCTGTGATCCACTGCTCCCCCCTCCCCCCCACCCCCATGATCTCTCCTCCGCACTCCCAGCCCCAATATCCCCTTGCTCAGTACCTGTATCATCCAATTTAACGTGACCACCTCTCGTCCGGAAATATCCCTTATCCAGAACATGCTAGGCCCCACGGGTTCCGCATAAGGGAGGTTCAACCTGTACTACTAATCCTTTATACCACCTATAAACTTAGACTTTAATATTGCAGTCAATAATATTGTGATCAAGAAAAAAAATACATGGGTGAATCTTTCAGAAGTCAGCCCTAAAGAAATACTAGCATTAGTCTGAAATTATTCTTTCTGCTGGTTCAGCAGAGGCATTAACTTGGTTAAAACCAGTTCTAAAATAGTAAAAGGGAATTTCAGATGCTTGCATGCTAGCTAGTATTTCATGGCCTAAATTCAGGGCCTTTATTTATGCTTGGGGGAGGAAAGAATGATCGTGCTGCAAATTTCCAGATTACATATAGAATCAGAATAACTTGGGGGGGGGGGGGGGGGGGGTAAATATAGCCTTGTGCTCGCTCCGCATATAATGTACCAACTTTATTAAATTTCATATTTTAGGAAAGTTATTTGAGCACCAACAATGTAATGAACCAGTGACGTCCAAAAACATCTGGGATTATATAAATCTACCCGGCTAACTAGGATAGAAAGTCTCTTCTCTCCGCTGGTTTGATTTTAAAGATTCAATGTAAAATAAGTTCGGGCAATCTCAATCCAGTCCCAAGTCAGCACAAGACCACAATTGAAAACTAACCTGAATTTGGCTGTGCCGATGTAACAATAATCGCTCTTCAAAAGTAATTCATTGGTTGTGTACTGCTTTCTTCTAATTAGTATTCTTATTTAAAGAGGCAACAGTCTGGTTGGTATGGAAAATGAAAATGTCCAACCTTTGGGAACTGGACAATTATGTAAAACCAGCGAATACATTGCATTATTTTGCAGAAATGCAAGTCCTGATTCAAACTTCAAACTGATTCAAAATTCAAAACATCCCCACAATACAAAAAAGCACCATTCACAAAAAGTTGACACTTCCCTTACAAAAAAAGTGAGACCCCCTACATAGAGAAAAAATTCAAAAGGAGCACTCCCATCCCCAATGAACCCCACAATGCTCCTTCCCCTCTTCATGAAGCTGGAGCAGTAATTGGATCAGTCCAATCAGGAAGCAGCCGTTTGAGTCCTCCAGGCTCATGTCATTTAAACTTTAAAAGGACTTCGGCCAAGTCATTATACGTGGCCCAGTTCTTCTCACAAGCGCACAAAACTGATTTTAACTACAATTAGTTTCAGCTGCCAGTGAAAGTAACTAATGGTCAAAACTGGCTTTGTGCATTTAATGGAAGCAGCAGGGTTGGGTGAAAGGAGCTTTGGTGCTGGATTTGGCATGTGGGACACCTGTTGCACACTGCCACAGTAGGAGACGTTCTTCCGAGGTTGAGTCTATCATTTGGGCAGAGCATGTTGAGTTTCAGTTCATCTAACTGAAGAGTAGATGATGACACCAGTGAGTGAAATGTGAAAATGTTCATCCATCATTTTGATGAGCATAAAAATTCACAAGAAAGTCAAATTAATTCACAAAAGAGCTACAAAGACAAGTTATTCCTCTACAGCATCAATCAGAAACTTATACACACAGGATAGATGTTAATCCACCTGCAATATTCTATCCTTTAATACTTTCAGAATGTCATCAAAATGTTAAATAATGATCACTTGTTTGTTTTTCCAGTTAATTCTCACCTCTAACGATTTACTCTAAGTAGGGATTTCCCCCCTTTTATGTGAAGTAGGTGAAATGTAGTCATGTGGTGGGGAGGAGCTAACTAGAACCATAAAACATGAATGAAGAAATACTGAATGAAGTTATGACTAACAAAATACTGGAGTCATCCACATTAAGAATTGGTAACGATGCCCAATCACCTAGAAGTGAATCCACACAATTTTTCACTGATGAAATATACATATTAACATTAAAAATGCTAGCCAGGACTAAAACATATAAATAAGTTAGTTTCAAAAGATTTGAAGTTTGCTAAGTGACTTTTTTCCTGTGCTGTGTGCTAAATATAAAAGGAGTTGACGTTTATTTCAAAAGTATTAAGTGCTACGTTTTTATAACTTGTGACCGCTATTACATATATGTTAATGACCACAGTTCTCAATCTCTCAAAATTATTAGTACATTTTCAATCACGTCCATACAAAAACCATATAACCCTCCATTTGTCTACATGGCATGCACCCAACTCACAAATCCAAGGTTGGCATAGGTCTCTGACACCAATAGTAATCAAAGTCAAAGAATAGTTAAAATACAATGTCATTAGTTAGAATGACAATGTCACACTATGCAACTCAAGATGCAGTCCAAAAGATAGCTTTCCTTACTTGATAAGTCTTCGTGTTGATTATACTGTTAGTTTGTAAAGAAGAACTTGCATTTATATAGTGCGTTTCACAACCTCGGGGCATCCCAATGCACTTCACAGCCAATGAAGTACTACTGAAGTGTAGTCACTGTTATAATATAGGGAAACATGACTGCCAACTTGCACATAGAAAAGTCCCACAAACAGCAATGTGATAATGACCAAGTAATCAGTTTGTAATGATGTTGGTTGAGGAATAAATATTGGCCTGGACATCAGGGAATACTCCCCTGCTCTTCTTTGAATAGAGCCATTAGACCTTTTGCATCCACGTGACAGGGCAGATGATTTAACATCTCATCTGATAGTAAGGTTGGTGTATTTATATATTTTTTTAAAAATCTAGGTCATATAGCCAGTTCATCTGAAATATATCAAATATTTTACATCAGCACACATTGTGTCAACTTTTTCTATTACCAATTTATAATGGAAACCAGCAATGTAAATTTGTCATGCTATAATAATTCTCCTACCAAAGGGGATTGAATTACATCTGCACATCCTGACCCTCTAACCCCATTTCACCTGAAGGCTACACTTAGTCTTGACTCTCTGTGGTTGAGTTTGATTTTGTGTGATACGAGCCCCATTGCATGTAGCGGGCACATTGGTGTCAACACGATTTGCCCAATATATGTGGTGGCCAATGGAATTAATAATTTTTTTTAAATAAAAGTGTTCTTCACAGACATGGGGCTCAACAAGCTGGCAAGTACTTGCAGGGGTTCTAGAGGCCACGGGGGAGGGGTGGGGGGGAAACTGATGGCAGCACTCTCCAACTGCTTTACGTAGTTGTCAACACTGCAAACTGCTGATTCAAGCTACCCAAAGTGTCCATTAGCTGCTTGCACTGTTAATAACTAAAGGAGGAGGAGACTACTTTGGATAGCGTCAATCAGTGATATGTTTAATGCAAGATCTGCTACAATGTCTTTGTTGTTCTGTTTGTGTTTCAGAGCGAGATGTTGATTAGATGCAGCCATAACAAAATCAACTTTTTAAAAAATCAATTAAGTACTGAACTGAACAAAATAGATGGTGTGCTTAATACGTTTTAAGCGGCACCTTTATAATTGACGTTTATGCTGATTAGTTAACACCATTTGCCCGAAATAGGCGGCTCTCAAGTCTAAGCAAGGATGGTGCAAGTGGTGGGGATTGTAGAGTAAAACGGATGATAGTGAATCAGCAGCCCGTTTTCTATCTCCCAATTTGGTGGCCAAATTTCTCTGCCCCGGGACATCCTTGCAAGAGTTTCTCAGGTCATCGTCCTAGGTCCAACTATCTTCAGTTATTTCAACAGTTTCCTTCCCTCCATCATAAGATCAGAAGTGGGGCTGTTTGCTAATGATTGCAGTGTTCAGTTCCATTTGCAATTCTTCAGATAATGAAGCAGTCCATGCTCATATACAGCAAGACTTCCAATCTTCGACTGATTAAGGGCAAAGTAACATTCGTGCCACAGATGTTCCAGGCAATAACCATCTCCAACATGAGGGAGCCCAAACACCTTACCTTGACTTTGAATGGCATTACCATCAACACCAATAATATCTTGGTTGTCACCATTGACCAAAAACTGAATGGTTGAGATCAGCCACCTAAATTCCATGGCAATTAAGAGTAGGTCACAGCCTTGGTATTCTGCAGTGTGTGGCTTGCCTCCCGATTCCCCAAAGTCTCTCTATCAGCTACAAGGCACAAGTCAGGACTGAGATGGAATACTCTCTACTATCCAGAATGGGTGCAGATGAAAGAATATTCAAGATACGTGACACTATCCAGGACAAAACAGTCCACTTGACCAGCACCCCACCCACCAGCGGCACACCATGAATGCAATATACACTATCTACAGGATGCACTGCAGCAACTTGTCAAGGTTTCAGCAGCACCTCTCAAAACCATAATCTCCACCACCTAGAAGGACAAGAGCAGCAGGTTCATGGGAACACCACCACCTCGGAGTTCCGCACAAGTTGCACACTATCCTAACTTGACTTAACAGTACTGTCAGCTGTGGCACAGTAGGTAGCGCTCTCGCCTGAGTCAGTGGGAACTTGCTGTGCACAAACTGGCTGCCGCGTTTTCCACATTTCAACAGTGACTACACTCCAAAAGTACTTCATTGGCTGTAAAGCGCTTTTAAATGTCCGGTGGTTGTGGAGGGAGCTATATAAATGCAAGTCTTTCTTTCTTTATTTTTGAACATATATCGCCATTCCTTCATCATCACTGGGTCCAAATCCCAGAACTCCCTACCTACCGGCATTATGGGAGCACCTTCGCTGCAGACTCCAGCAGTTGAAAGAGAAGGTCCCCACCACCTTCTCAGGGCATTTAGGAATGGGCAATAAATGACAGCCTTGCCAGCAACGTCCATTCCAGAGAATTAATTTAAAGAAGTATGGGGTAGGAAGTAGTGCGGATAGGGGTTGTGGGGTTTAGGTACAGTACTGCATAGGAATTATGGGGTTTAGGTACAGTACTGCATAGGGAGAATGCACGGGTTTGTAGCATTGGGAGCCTGTGGAGAAAAAGGGGCGTGGAAGGAATGTGAAATTTGCTTTACTGAAAAATTCTTCAAGGTCTGAGGCGTGTTTTAAGACTTCAGAAAAGTTTCCTGTTGTCCATTTCTACATCTAAAATTATTTGAAAAAGTTAAAATTCACGAATGTCTTCCTTTCTTAGAACTACATCCGATTTCAACGTAATTATGAACCTCTGATATTCATAGGATACTTGAAATGGTATTATACACTAGAGCTTAGATCAAGTTCAATTGGGTTAAATACGAACAACTGTTGGAGGAACAAAGTGATGCTACATTTGGATGCTATTACTTTCACTGGACAATTACTACCAAGCTGAAAATTCCACTTTGTGCAGCAAGGGTATTTTTAACTGTTACAGGGTACAGTTACATTGTAGCTGCAGTTGTAGTGTAAATGCAGACTAAATACATAGCCACGGACTAACAGGAGAAGAGAGTCTCTACCCGCTTTTGGAGACATCTTGGGTCTTAACATCCAATTTACACTGCAAAAGTTTAGCCAAAACTGCATTGCACGGCCCTAAACTTGAAGCCTACATGCAACCTAAATATCATCCTTCATATATTCAGATGTAGGTTAACAATGTGCAGTGATTTCCACTGAAAACTAAACCATCAATTTAAAAGGGGCTGGATCCAATTGAAATTATATCTGTGATTTTTCAATATTGGAAGCCCCTTTACTCACCAGCAGAAAAAGTAAAATTCAAGCTAGTTTTCATTTTAAACTGAAAAGACTTAAAACACAGAAATATGTAACAAAACTTCCAAGGTAAAATGAACTGCTTAAACTTTGCTGATAATTTTTTTTCAATCTACTTTCTTGCTTCCCAAACAAACTGCTATTTAACCCATGTGCAATGAGACTACCTATATTACATTGTATTAGTGAAGTACCCTAAATGGACACTTAGAAAAGTTTTCAATTGCAACATTTCTTTCAAGGAAATGTTTCAAATGACAAACAACTGAAAGCATTGTATGCATTGTCCTATGAAATGTCCTTAAAATAGGAACCAGATTCGAGAGACAAGAAGAATAGCATGAAGGAATCCAAGATCAGAAACCATTTAGTCAAAAAACATAGAAATTTCACATGTGAATATAAATCCTAATTTTTCCAATACATTTAATACATTCCTTTGTAAAATGCATAATACTTCATTTCAGATGCTCTGTGCACTGCATTAATACAGCACATATAGCAATGTTTGGAGAATGTAACAAGTTTTAATTTTCTGAAATGGTTTTGGATTTTATTTATAGTTGATCTAGCATGGTTGTGACATTTATATGCCAAGAAGGAAGTTGTGTTTAGGCTGTCTGTCCCTTTATAGCAACTACTCAGGTACTGCTTGTGGAGAAAAAAATGCTTGAATAGACACAGGTGTCAGCTGTGGCTCAGTGGGTAGTATTCTCGGCTCTGAGTCAGAATGTTGTGGGTTCAAGTGCCACTCCAGAGACTTGAGCTCAAAAATCTAGGCTGACACTCCAGTGCAGTGCTTAGGAAGTGCTGCACTGTCAGAATTGTCGTCCTTCGGATGAGATGGTAAACCAAGGCCCCGTCTGCTCTCTCAGGTGGATATAAAAGATCCCAAGGCACTATTTTGAAGAAGAGCAGGGGAATTATCCCCGGTGTCCTGGCCAACATTTATCCCTCAATCAACATAATGTTATTACATTGCTGTTTGTGGGAACTTGCTGTGCACAAATTGGCTGCCGCGTTACCTATATTACAACAGTGACGACACTTCAAAAATACTTAATTGGCTGTAAAACACCTTGGGGCATTCAGAGGTCGTGAAAGGCACTACATAAATGCAAGTCTTATCTTATCATTCTGAGCTCAATTTGAGGCTAATTGAAGGAAAACTTGTTCTGTCGATTGGAACCTGCTTTAAATTTCCAAATCTTTTCCTTGGGGAGTGGCAAGTTTATCAATCCAGAAAGAAACAACAGGAAGTGATGGCCTTTCTTTTCTAAAAAAAAATTGAATTCTGAAGTGTAATGCCTGAAGTGTAATGAATGGCAATACACAAACACTTGAAAACTATGCGCTCCAGGGGTCACATCCTGGGTTTAATAGCACAGAAGTGACTCTGGAACTAGACTCCATAATTTCTACTGACTGGCAGTTGGAAGCAACGTGACATCTCTGAATGGTAATTGCACAGAGATGGGGGTGGGGGGTTCCTGACCAGTGTGATAATGTTAGTTATACTGCCAACATGTTCTGCCTAACTGCATGTCATCCAATATTCTCATGGCACTTTGAATTTTGGCATTTTGAATGGCCTGACAAATCTGACCAATGGGTGATTTGGTGTGATGATTGTAGGGGGGAGGGGTGGGGTGGGGTGAAGAGCCAGCACCCATTTACTGTGCAGAAATGCTCCTTTGCATTTTTGGTTGGTTCTCCAACTTGGATGATGCCAGCATGATTTGGCCACATGGAGGATCCTGCCACAAGTGCAAATCCCCAACAGTGCAAGATCTGGACACAGATCCCCGTTCTTCAAGCATTCTGGTGAGCTCTAAACCCAGACATTTCTTCACTTTCTTCTGAGACAGTGAAGGAGGTCTTGAAGTTACTTCAAATCTCAGTGTGGAAGGGACAAAAGAATATTTTCATTAACTGAATTTGGACTATCAATGAACTGCATATTTTTTCAAAAAATAAGATTTCAGGCAAGGTAAATGATCAGGAACATAAGACATTATACAAGGCGATTAATGAGACTAAATATAGTAGACAAGTCTATCAAAAATATTGAGAAATATAATCTTAACTATTGTAAATTTCATAGAGAATATGCAAATCACTTACCACAATTGGAATACTCAAGTGAAGGTACCTACTCCTGTACCCAGAGTACTTTATCAACCATGTATCTGGCCACATAACTACGTTTCTCCATCGCTGACCAGTTCTGTCTGCTATTTTGAACAATTTAAATCATTCACGAGTTTTCTGTATTTCTGAAATCTTAATGGCTGATTATCCAGGCTTTCCAACCATCACACATTGTAGATGCTATTGCTTTGCATCCAAGAAATTAATCCGTTTGATGCATTGCTTGACTAAAACAAATTTGTATCAGTAAATGTGTGCCTTTTGTGTAGTCACCATTTTCTGAGTGTACTACTAGCCACCTATATCTGCATCGGTCAAATGCTTTATTTCTGCAGTATATTTCAATAACTTCAGCATTCAAGTGGATGACTAACATTAGCAAAACAAGAACTGGACAGTGGATTCACAGCAGCAGTAGCAAGCACAAAATGCTGCTAACAGCTCATAGCTGGCTGAAGTGCCTTTACACCCAACAATCCAAATAGTGGTCCAAAAATGACTCAGACAACCAATGTTACCCTAATGTTTGACCACAATATTACACATATTATGCCATTCAAACCTTAAGAGTAATACACGCAATGATCAAATGATATGGTGATAGAACTTTAAAAGTGGAAAGTTGAGTGCTTTTTAGATTTCAGCAACTGGTAAGCTGTGTTCTCTCGAGTTTTAGTACTGTAGCTGATGATTTGTGATCTAGAACACAACCCAATTCTGCGTATAAAAGTGGGACGTCATCATTTAAACTGGAAAAAAAACACTCCCGAAGAAAGGGGCATTTGCTCAATGAGGCCAGAGCATGTTATGTGGAATGGTTAGTTCAATTTGAGGATGTATTTTGACCTTATCCGTTCCTAGATGTCCGAAAAGCAACTCGTATAGCTCGCGAAAAAAAAACCTACCTCTGAGGAACGTCGATGTTTGCCGAAGTGAGGAGGCGTTTCTCTTCTGACACCGAGCCAAGGGGGCGGGTCGCAGGTTCCTTCTCCACCTCGCCAATTCTGTTACATTTGTTTTCCAGATACCGGTCTTCAGGTTTTTTGGCTGTCAGGCCGCGTGGCTCGGGCGATCTTAAAGGGACATCATTTTTCTCTCGGTCTTGAAGCACCGCAACCGATTCACTGCCTTTGCAGTTCAGAAGCATCTAAAAATTTAACAAAACCCCAGTTATGTCATTTTCCCCACCGCGGCAAAGGAAAGCCCGATTTGAAAACGATCGTTTAAAAAAACGCGGCAAATCAACTTAAAAAGACGCTAGTTTTCCACCGAAAACTAAAAACAGTGCCGGCAATGCCTGTTGCAAAGCAAGACTGAAAATAACCAAGTGTTCAGATATTGTGATTGGCAAAGTTAGCATAAGAGTTGCACTCCCAAGGGACAGACTGTATCTAGATTGGCTTACTTCGGCCCAAAAACTGAAATCATCGCTAATTATTAATAATCATGAAACATTCATTTACTTGGTGTTTGGTTTCGCGAGGGGCTGGACATTTAATTATACCGGTTTCCTTGCTCTACTCTCTTTAAACTTTGGACGTGCACTTCAGGCGCCATCTTAGTTGCAATGTATTCCAAATATAAAAAGTAATATGTCTGATTGCAACAAAAAAAATCATAAATGAAAGCATGCATCGAATTTGCAACTGATAGAAGCCACTTAACCATTTTTAAATGAACAGAGAATGCTTAAATACCTTATGATTATATCTGTTTTTTCCTTTTCCAGATACTTTGACATCGATGCAGATTATTTCATCTTCTGCATACTCTCTGAGTGAGCCATCATCTAACATGATTGTGTATAAATTACTGCCCGCAGGGTCGTTCTTACAAGCCTGGATCACTCCAGAAACTCGGACTTCGCCGGCTGAACTTGGCGCGCAAACCTTTGTGCCTACAACTTTACATTTTTTGGTTTGGCGTTTGGAGCTCATAGTCTTGTTGGAAGGGGGGGGTTAGGCAGGCGGGGTCAATTAATCGAAACAAGCGCCTGCTTTTTAACAAAAAAAAATAAAAATCAGGCTAATGCAATGTTAGCATTGGTGTTTGGAGTATGATGCTGGCTTGCAGAGAAAGAAGCGGAGCTCCAGTGTGCAGCCGGCAGTTCCTGCTGATGGCAATTGTTTTACTTGTCTCCGGCCGGCGAACCGTCCCCGCCCCTCTCGCGCTCGGCTCCGCCGAACTTGAGCAGCGCGGGCCGGCCCCGCCTCCCATTCACACCGATTGGTGGCCAGACAGTATAAACATTCCATTAAAGAACGCTGACAGTGGCAACTAGGCGTGCGGCTGGTGTAACCACTTGTCAGTCACCGCCAGCGAGCCAGGGTGCTTCCAGTTCCCCGGGAGCACAGCCAGTTTGCACATTCTTCGCCGTCGCCACCCTCCTTTTTTTTGCAACTGAAGTTGGGTCAAAACATCTCAAAAGTAGCCAATTCCTTTTAATTGACATGTGCATTTCACCCATTTCCAACCTTGGCCCCGCCCACTTAATTTATTTTTAATCCAGTCTCCATACTATTGGATTAAGAAGTTACGCCTCTTCTATTTTAGTAGGTTGCTTCCCCCCCCATATACACACACACACACCCAAAAAGTGATCTCTGATTCTCAGGCTGGTTATTAGTTACTCACTTAGTTGGCTTGTCCAGCTGGGAGGTGCTGCTATTTGGTTTGAGAATTGGCCGTAGAAAGTTGCACATGCAATAATCCGGCGCTGGTTCCGTGCGATGGAGCTGCAGGCAGAAATAAGTGAACGGGGTTCAGGCCGCGCCGGCCGGTCTCTCCGCCCATCAATCAGACAAGCGCACTGGCAGGGACTTGACACAGCAGTGTTTACAGCACGTAGCGCACGTCGCTGCTTAAATGGAGGCGAATAGATCTGCCAGCGGCCGGAGGGGAAAATGGCAGCCGTGTTGAGTCTTGCCCACTTTTCTTAAAATATGAATGTATAAGTTTACAACCTTTGCAATATGAACACAGCCCTTGTAAACTGACGCCTTTTCCCTTTCTAAGTGGTTTTATTGGAGAACGAATCTGAAACGGAGTGCTGCTAATTCCACTTTACTGTATATATGAAACCTAATATGGTTTAAAAGGTGATTGATAAATGACAGGCGAATAATTGACACTTTGCATATAATTAGGACGCACTAACATGACATCGCGGGGCCAGTTATATATATTTTTTAATCTATTCTAGCAAGTGTACTGGATCTTATGGATCTGATATATTTAGTACCAGGACGAAGCGAAATTTCCCTTTTACTGGCCTATCCACAAAAACATTAACATTTCACCTGCCACCACCGGATACTAAATAATTTTTTGCCTCCATTGTAAATGTAATCATGGGCGAAGAGAAGACTGACCTGTTCTTTAAACATTTGTGATCATCCGAACAGGGGGGGGGGGGGCTGCCTGTTGATTGTCCCCTTAGTCTTCATTCAGTTGCATTTATGGGTGGGGCGAGAAATTTGGACAATCCAATGCGAATGTTGGGAATTTATTCATACAGTGCTGCATACTTTGAATCTGAAGCGATCATTTCTCCTTACAGTATTGACTTGGAACGTTGCACCTCTTTGTGTGATTACACATTTTAAAACAATGCTGCTACTTTCATTAACTGGGTGATTGGGCTGAAGTATGTGTGTTGAAAGCTTCTAAGAGGGAATATGTTACAATTGATGTTGGGATTCTCGAAATGGATGCTAAGCTAAAGGTAAATGGAGAAAGTGGGCTGGTTGAGGTCACACTAGTAGGTCATTGCCCATCAATCGCATACCTTGGATGAAGATAGAAAAAAATAGGCCAACTCAAAACTCAGTTGTGTATTGCTTCATTTTCAGACCTGTATAATCAATTATTTCTACTGATGGCCATTGTTTTTTTGTAGGTGTGGAAATATGATTTCTCAATAAAACAATCCATTCATTTAATGGGATTGCAAAATCACTTAAAAAAGCTCACGATTTTTGACGATTTAACCTTGGCAACTCTACATATTGAGAATCTGTAGGTATTGAGCATTAAAATGTGTTAGAACTGTGCGAAAATGTGTGCCACACCTGGAGTACTTTGTACAGTTCTGGTCTTCTCACCTAAGGAAAGACATACTTGCCTTAGAGAGAGTGCAGTGAAGGTCCACTAGCCTGGTTCCTGGGATGAGGGAATTGCCCTATGAGGTGATATTGAGTAGACTAGGCCTATATTCCTTATAGTTTAGAAGAATGAGAGGTGATCTAATTGAAACATATAAAATTCTTAAGGCGCTTTACAGGGATAATGCTGGGAAAATGTTTCCCCTGGCTGGGAAACCTGGAACACAGGGTCACAATCAGAATAAGGGGTCGGCCATTAAGGACTGAGATGAGGAGAATTTTCTTCACTGAAAGGGTTGTGAATCTTTGGAATTCTCTACCCTAGTGAGCTGTGGATGCTCAGTCGTTGAGCATATTCAAGATAGAGGTCGATAACATTTTGGGAACGAAGGGAACTAAGGAATATGGGAATAGTGCGGGAAGGTGCAGTTGAGGTTGAAGATCAGCCATAATCTTGTTGAATGGCAGAGCAGGCCCAAAGGGCTAAATGGCCTACTCCATCTCCTATTTCTTATGTTCTTAACTTTTACATTTTATATAATAAATGTAAGATGCCTGGAAATGTTTATATCTTACAATAGGTATTTGTAGCCTTGAATCTGAAAGTTAGGTGGCAGGTAGTTGCATTCCTTGTACAGCACCTTGGTTAAAAGCTAAAAATTAATATCTTATTTGTGAATGTTTTCAGAAACTGCCAGTCTGGTGGCACTTTTAATTGTGCATAAAACTCTGTTGCCTATAACTTAACTCGCACCAAGTCCCGTTCACCCATCACCCCTATGCTCGCGGACCTACATTGGCTCCTGGTCTGGAAACGCCTCAATTATAAAATTTTCATCCTTGTTTTTAAATCTCTCCATGGCCTCGTAATCACGATCTTCATAACCCTTGATTTCCTTAATATTCAAAAATCTAGCGATTTCTGTCTTGAATATACTCAATGCCTGAGCATTCGCAGCCCTCTGGGGTAGAGAATTCCAAAGATTCACCACCCTCTGAATGAAGAAATTCTCCTCATCTCAGTCCTAACTGGTCGACCCCTTATTCTGAAACTGTGACCCCTGGTTCTAGACTCCCCAGCCAGGGGAAACATCCTCCCTGCATCTACCCTGCCAACGTTCCCTCTAAGCTGTGCGGCCACAGAGATCTCTGCTAGTTCCTCACAGCCCGGGACTGACTTTTTCAATGTTAAATTTTGCGCATGTGCGAAACTGTGAATGGGCCGCACACCCCGCAAAAAAGATGGGGAACATTGCTCTGCACTGCTCCAATTCTGGCCACTTGTGCAAACCCTATTTTAATTGCTTCACATTGGTGGCCATGCCTTCAGCTGCCTAGGCCCCAAAATCTGAAATCCCCTCTCTGCCTCTCTACCACTTTCTCCTTTAAGATACACCTTAAAAGCTACCTTTTATACCAATCTTTTGGTAATGTGTCCTAATATCTCCTTATATGGCCCGGTGCCAAATTTATTTTGCTAATGCACCTATGAAGCATTTTGGAAAGTACATTAAAGCTAGTTGTTGTTGTAAATGTACTGGTGCTGAACCATTGAGAGGCATACAATTGGCCTTGGTTTCCATTTTTATGGTGCTGTCTTTTGATTGGCTATGAAGGTGAAATTGTCATCCTTGTTTTCAAATCCATCTATGGTAATTGCGTGCGCGAAACCCGGAAGAAAATTTAGGTTGGAAAATCCGATTTAAGCATGGCTGGCTATTTTTATTGTACTTCCTAGTTTCATGTCTCCAAGCTGCGATGGCAGCCGTGATGTGCACCCACATGATGCGATCCAAACTCCACTATTAAAAGGCCAATGCAAAAATGGAATTTGGAGGAGCTAGGAGGATTTGGAAGGAGACGGTGAGAGATACATAGAATTACGTAGAATATACAACACAGAAACAGGCCATTCGGCCCAACCAGTCCATGCCAATTATTCAAGATGGATTCAGGATAAGCAGGGCCAGCTCCAAGATTTAACATTGCTTCCCTTGAGTTACTGATGGAAGCAGGAGGGACATAATTTTCCCCAGCAATGAGAGGAAAAACCCTGTTTCTCTAACAAAGAAGGCATGTTGGAGGTGGCTGAGGAGGTGAGAGCAGTAGGAGTTTTGTATCCCATTCTTGGATACAGTGCAGGAAGCAGTTTAATGACCTAACCAGGTCAGGAAAAGTGAGTACAGTTGCTGATTTACATACATCCTGTGGTCCATGACAACCCCTCCCTCTGTCTTGCCACAGGTATTCCATTACATCACTCCTCACACCTACTTAAGTTTCAAGAGCACACAGGGTTCACTTTTTATGCAACTCCTCACCTCCCCATTTATCCATCCACCACTGCCACTCACCCCAATCCTTATGCAATGTGATGCATCTGTCTCACAGTCACCCTCACCAAATTTACTGCATCCATCGGGTGACTATCTCACCTTCACTCACTCACAAGTCTGTTTTTTTTAAATCCCTTGTAGGAGAAAGAGAGGGATAGGACTGGAGGTGCAGAGGAGGAGGCCATGGAGATAAGTGGCACCTCTGCATGCCTGATAATCCGAGATGGAAAAACTGGGAACTTGCAGTTGCCTGGTGACAGAATTAAAAAATATCTCTGACACACTAGTTGACTTTATTTCATAACTGACTGAACTATGAGAAGCCTGTGGCAAGGTTGTTACTTTGCCAGGACTAATTCATATCCATTTCTTCTGTCTTCCAGGGATTTCCAGCATAGAGCAACAGTCTATGGTCATGCCTGACAATGATTCCTCAGAGGAAAATATTCTTTCTGAGGGTGCACCATCACAGAAGGTACAGCCAGGCACCAGCACAAAAATTCGCATTTCGATGGGTCCAGCTAGACAGTTAGTTGGGTTTTCATCAGTGGTTCACAATTCATAAGTGAACACGAGCATTCACTGATAGCAGGGACAGCTCTGCTTAGCTGTACACAGATGTTGAACCCTGGGGGCCATCATTGCAAAGGAGAATGATAGGGAGACAGCAGCAAATTTACGAGGTATTGGCAGAGGTGCCACACACACTATCCACAATAGCAGAGAGGATGGAGGAGATCATCTCCAACATTAGTGGATTGGTGTCACAGGTATTTGCAAGAACGTCTGCCATAGAGAGAGTGGCTGTCTCTGTGGAACTTCAAGAAAGGCTCTCAAATGAGTCTGTGCAGGCCATGCAGGACACGTCTCTTGCCTTAATCAGGATGACAGATAGCTTATCCATGGCCTTACAGCACGTCACGGATCTGCACCAAGCTGCTTTCCAGCAGAGTGGTAGGAGTGATGTGGCGCTGGTACAGGAGAGGGATGATGGTGAAAGGGGACATGGACGTGGTAACTCCACTCAAAGCGCTCTTGCTTCTCACTCATTACCATCCCCCAGATGGTCGAATCTGCCCCAGCACAGGTGCAGGTGGAGTAGTCTTTGGCGGGGCCTTAAGCCAAAAGCATCTTAGCAGTCAGAACAAGGATCTGAGCAGCCTGCCACTACCTCTGCTGAAACCACAGGGAATGCACCATGTAGAAGCAGTAGGAAGTGTAAGAGAAAGCAATTGTAATTCACCAAGGGTATGCACATGGGTGTTTGATAAGATGCTATGTTGTGACATTTCCTTTATTTAAAATGGCACATAAAATTTAATGATTTGCAATGTTTCCCCGTCTTGCCCATTCTTGTGTCCCAAATGCCAACTTGCCCTTTCACTTGCTTCATGATGAATGTCGGTACATGCCAAGACACATTGGATAATGTGCAATGGGTGTATGCTTGATTGAAAGGCTGTTTTGTGCAATACGGAGGATTTCATTTTTTTTCCCAGTATGACTAACTAACTGAACCTTTGGGCTATGAGGGCATCCCTGGCATCCCAAGCAGTAAAGTACACGACTAGTCTGCTGGTGGCTGCCCCATCTTCACATTGCTCCTCCTCCTTTTCAATGGTCTCGTCATCAGAAAATGATTGATCGCCTTGATCACCCTCCATGTCTAATCCTTGTTGCTGCGTAATGTTGTGCAGCACAATGGTTTTGGAGACCATCACTGGCGCCCACTGAAGGGCACCTCCAGACCTGTCTAGGCACCCGAAGCACATCTTGAACATGCCAATGGCTTGCTTGATGTCACATCTGGCGGTCATGTGGCTCTCGTTGTAGCACTCTCGTGCCTTATTGGTGGAGTTCCTCACAGGTGTCATGAGCCAAGTTTGAAGGGGATATCTTTTGTCTCCTATGAGCTGCTGCTTAATTATGTTTCCTGGTACAAAGAGGTCTGGGATGATGGACTGCCGCAGTATAAATGCATTATGGCAGCTCCCAGGGAACCTGGCACATACCTGCATGAACTTTTTCTTGTGGTTGCACCGGGAACAGTAGCATCGTGTTTATGTTACCGGGCGAGCAATCCAGAAACCTGGAATAATGATCCGGAGACATGAGTGCAAATCCACCCACGGGAGCTGTGCAATTTAAATTCCATTAAATAAATCTGGAATAAAAAGCTAGTATCAGTAATTGTGACTATGAAACTATCGGATTGTCATAAAAACCCATCTGGTTCACTAATGTCCTTTAGGGAAATGGTCTAGCAAGCCACTCAGTTGTAGCAAACTGCTATGAAAAACAATAAGAATAAAACAGGACAGACCACTCGACATCGACTTAGGCACACGACTCAGACATGGCAGAGGCACACCCAGTCCTGACAACCCTGCACCCCTCCAAAATTGGGAGAGCTGTCCCACAGACTAGTCAAGCATCAGCCTGACATCGTCATACTCACCTTTCAGCCAATGTGTTCACCTGTCGCAGATCCATCAGTCCATGACAGTAATGGTAGGAGTAACTACCATACAGTGCAGCTCCAACAACACTCAAGAAGCTCAACACTATCCAGGACAAAGCAGCCCACTTGGTTGGCACTCCATACACCGCCTTAAACATTCACTCCCTCCACCACCACCGCACCATAGCTGTAGTGTGTACCATCTACAAGATGTACTGCAGCAACTCGCCAAGGCTTCTTTGACAGCACAACCTTGCTGCCAATGGTTATTATCTTCCTTGTCCGAATTCAAATTGAAAACACCCATAGCACCCCCCGTCCTCGTCCCCCACCCCTTCCTGATGTCGGCATGGGTTCGATGGGCCAAATGGCCTTCATCCATGCTGTAACCATTCTATGATTCTATGTTGTCCATTGGAGGCATGCACTTGTGCAACATGTATGTCAGCACAAGAAATCTCAGCAAAACGTTTGCCAGAAGGAACTGAGCCTTTATTCATATCAGGGAATCAGAAGTTTACACATCCCAATATAGCGCTGCTCATTCTCGCCTTCGTTTCACTGATGAGTTTCCCGAGCCCCTGGAGGCATTCATTTTAAATCCCTGGTAAAATCTCTTCAAATCAGCCTTATTGATATATGGTGATGAACGACCTGCCTGCAGCCAGCGGAGTACTCGCACACACCCAAACCAACTTTGTTAAACCCGAAAGTGGGTGGTTGGAGGTGGGTTGTAACATAGAAACATAGAAAATAGGTGCAGGAATAGGCCATTTGGCCCTTTGAGCCTGCACTGCCATTCAATGAGTTCATGGCTGAACATGCAACTTCAGTACCCCATTCCTGCTTTCTCGCCATACCCCTTGATCCCCCTAGTAGTAAGGACTACATCTAACTCCTTTTTGAATATATTTAGTGAATTGGCCTCAACAACTTTCTGTGGTAGAGAATTCCACAGGTTCACCACTCTCTGGGTGAAGAGGTTTCTCTTCATCTTGGACCTAAATAGTTTACCCCTTATCCTTAGACTGTGACCCCTGGTTCTGGACTTCCCCAACATTGGGAACATTCTTCCTGCATCTAACCTGTCTAAATCCGTCAGAATTTTAAACGTTTCTATGAGATCCCCTCTCATTCTTCTGAACTCCAGTGAATACAAGCCCAGTTGATCCAGCCTTTCTTGATAGGTCAGTCCCACCATCCCGGGAATCAGTCTGGTGAAGCTTCGCTGCACTCCCTCAATAGCAAGAATGTCCTTCCTCAAGTTAGGAGACCAAAACTGTACACAATACTCCAGGTGTGGCCTCACCAAGGCCCTGTACAACTGTAGTAACACCTCCCTGACCCTGTACTCAAATCCCCTCGCTATGAAGGCCAACATGCCCTTTGCCTTCTTAACCGCCTGCTGTACGTGCATGCCAACCTTCAATGACTGATGTACCATGACACCCAGGTCCCGTTGCACCTCCCCTTTTCCTAATCTGTCACCATTCAGATAATAGTCTGTCTCTCTGTTTTTACAACCAAAGTGGATAAGCTCACATTTATCCACATTATATTTCATCTGTCATGCATTTGCCCACTCACCTAACTTATCCAGGTCACTCTGCAGCCTCATAGCATCCTCCTCGCAGCTCACACTGCCACCCAACTTAGTGTCATCCGCAAATTTGGAGATACTACATTTAATCCCCTCGTCTAAATCATTAATGTACAAAGTAAACAGCTGGGGCCCCAGCACAGAACCTTGCGGTACCCCACTAGTCACTGCCTGCCATTCTGAAAAGTACCCATTTACTCCTACTCTTTGCTTCCTGTCTGCCAACCAGTTCTCAATCCATGTCAGCACACTACCCCCAATCCCATGTGCTTTAACTTTGCACATTAATCTCTTGTGTGGGACCTTGTCAAAAGCTTTCAGAAAGTCCAAATATACCACATCAACTGGTTCTCCCTTCTCCACTCTACTGGAAACATCCTCAAAAAATTCCACAAGATTTGTCAAGCATGATTTCCCTTTCACAAATCCATGCTGACTTGGACCTATCATGTCACCTCTTTCCAAATGCACTGCTATGACATCCTTAATAATTGATTCCATCATTTTACCCACTACTGATGTCAGGCTGACCGGTCTATAATTCCCTGTTTTCTCTCTCCCTCCTTTTTTAAAAAGTGGGGTTACATTGTCTACTCTCCACTCGATAGGAACTGATCCAGAGTCTATGGAATGTTGGAAAATGACTGTCAATGCATCCGCTATTTCCAAGGCCACCTCCTTAAGTACTCTGGGATGCAGTCCATCAGGCCCTGGGGATTTATCGGCCTTCAATCCCATCAATTTCCCCAACACAATTTCCTGACTAATAAGGATTTCCCTCAGTTCCTCCTTCTTACTAGACCCTCTGACCCCTTTTATATCCGGAAGGTGGTTTGTGTCCTCCTTAGTGAATACCGAACCAAAGTACTTGTTCAATTGGTCTGCCATTTCTTTGTTCCCCGTTATGACTTCCCCTGATTCTGACTGCAGGGGACCTACGTTTGTCTTTACTAACCTTTTTCCCTTTACATATCTATAGAAACTTTTGCAGTCCGTCTTAATGTTCCCTGCAAGCTTCCTCTCGTACTCTATTTTCCCTGCCCTAATCAAACTCTTTTTCCTCCTCTGCTGAGTTCTAAATTTCTCCCAGTCCCCAGGTTCACTGCTATTTCTGGCCAATTTGTATGCCACTTCCTTGGCTTTAATACTATCCCTGATTTCCCTTGATAGCCACGGTTGAGCCACCTTCCCTTTTTTATTTTTACGCCAGACAGGGATGTACAATTGTTGTAGTTCATCCATGCGGTCTCTAAATGTCTGCCATTGCCCACCCACAGTCAACCCCTTAAGTATCATTCGCCAATCTATCCTAGCCAATTCACGCCTCATACCTTCAAAGTCACCCTTCTTTAAGTTCTGGACCATTAAATGTTTCATTCTCCATCCTAATGTAGAATTCCACCATATTATGGTCACTCTTCCCCAAGGGGCCTCGCACAACGAGATTGCTAATTAATCCTCTCTCATTACATAACACCCAGTCTAAGATGGCCTCCCCTCTAGTTGGTTCCTCGACATATTGATCTAGAAAACCATCCCTTATGCACTCCAGGAAATCCTCCTCAACCGTATTGTTTCCAGTTTGGTTAGCCCAATCTATATGCATATTAAAATCACCCATGATAACTGCTGCACCTTTATTGCATGCACCCCTAATTTCCTGTTTGATGCCCTCCCCAACATCACTATTACTATTTGGAGGTGTGTACACAACTCCCACTAGCGTTTTCTGCCCTTTGGTATTCCGCAGCTCCACCCATACCAATTCCACATCATCTAAGCTAATATCCTTCCTTACAATTGCATTAGTTTCCTCTTTAACCAGCAACGCCACCCCACCTCCTTTTCCTTTCTGTCTATCTTTCCTAAATGTTGAATACCCTTGGATGTTGAGTTCCCAGCCTTGGTCACCCTGGAGCCATGTCTCTGTGATGCCAACCACATTATATCCGTTAACTGCTATCTGAACAGTTAATTCGTCCACCTTATTCCAAATACTCCTCGCGTTGAGGCACAGAACATTCAGGCTTGCATTTTTAACACACTTTGACCCTTTAGAATTTTGCTGTAAAGTGGCCCTTTTTGTTTTTTGTCTTGGGTTTCTCTGCCCTCCACTTTTACTCATCTCCTTTCTGTCTTTTGCTTCTGTCTCCATTTTGTTTCCTTCTGTCTCCCTGCATTGGTTCCCATCCCCCTGCCATATTAGTTTAACTCCTCCCCAACAGCACTAGCAAACACTCCCCCTAGGACATTGGTTCCGGTCCTGCCTAGGTGCAGACCGTCCGGTTTGTACTGGTCCCACCTCCCCCAGAACCAGTTCCAATGTCCCAGGAATTTGAATCCCTCCCTGTTGCACCACTGCTCAAGCTACGTATTCATCTGAGCTATCCTGCGATTCCTACTCTGACTAGCACGTGGCACTGGTAGCAATCCCGAGATTACTACTTTTGAGGTCCTACTTTTTAATTTAGCTCCTAGCTCCTTAAATTCGTCTCGTAGGACCTCATCCTGTTTTTTACCTATGTCGTTGGTACCTATATCGTTGTGGTCGGGTTTGAGAATTTTGAAATTTTTATTTTCCCACCCACCTCCAAACCACCCGCCCTGGGGGGCTAAAATTCCACCATAGAATCTTACAGCACAGAAGGAGGCCATTTGGCCCATCCTGCTCGTGCCAGCTCTTTGAAAGAGCTATCCAATTAGTCCAACTCTTTCCCATTAGCCCTGCAAATTTTTCCTTTTCAAGTATACATCTAATCCCCTTTTGAAAGTCCACCATCCTTTTAGGCAGTGTATTCCAGATCACTGCATAAAAAAATAGGGGCCAAAATTCGGTACCGCCCAGTTTGCGGACGGTAACCGAGGCAATGCGGAACTTGCTGCGCCAGGCGCGCAAGTCCCACCCTGGCAGCAAAATTGAGGTTATTGCCCCTGAGAGGAAGTGGAGCGCGATGTCGTGTGCTACACTTCCTCTCAGGGACAGGGCTGGGGCATCAACCAGGGGAATTTACCAGCGCTACACCGTGCGGCACGTAGCGCTGGCGAGAGCACAGGCCCTCCTCTTCCATTAAAGAGGAGGGCACGCTATGACCTCTGCAATGGGGCGAGGGGCCATCACTTCACCACCAGGGAGCAGAATGCCATGGCAGCAGCCTGGCACAGAAGCGGAGTGCCGGGCTGCAACATCGTCGCATGGACCCCGCAAATTCCACAAGGCAAGGCTGCCTTGGAAAAAAAATTGCGTGCCGCACATTCCCTTTAAATTTCACCTCGTGAGCCGAGTGTGGCCTGGTGATGACATTGTCATTTCCGGTGCAGCGGCCCGGAGCACTACTGGTTTGTGCCTTTGCTAACTCCCGCGAAACTCCCAGGGGCGCAAATGGGAGGCGCAAACAATGCAATTTCTCCCCCATAATTGCCTCATCTCCCCTCTGGCATTTTTGCCAATTATCTTAAATCTGTGTTCATAAAGTTCCACAAATGTACTGGTTATCTGTGGATCTGCTAGTGTGTTTAGTTAATTGGATAGCCCATAACGTAAATATTGTCTTGTAAGCTTTTGCAGAAAGGTCTGGTGCCTCATGGGCACCGGGAATAATTGACCAACACTTTTTTCATTGTTAGGATAAATAAGTATAGATTTAATTGACCTGACTGTAATAATCTTTCCATCGGGTTCACTCCGCTACCGCCCAGTTACTGCCCATTTAACTGCTAAGATTTAGTCAAATGTCCATATTTCAATAAAAGTGGAAACTAACGCCCAATTATCGCCCATTTATAGCCGCCGTAAGTTTTGGCATAAAGTTAATGCTGAGAATTAGCGGAACTGCCCGCCCATATTTTTTTTTAAATTATGACGTCATCAATCGTGCACCACCCAGAAGACTGTTTAGAATGGAAACTAATGCCCAGAAACTGCCCAGAATATCGCCAAGCATTACTTTCAGCATCTCGCCCATATACCGCCCAAAGGATCGCTCACCCAAAAAATCGCTCAAAAAAAGCTGCACTTACCTGACCTTAACCCAACGGTATGGACGCCATTTTATAATTCGGAGGACTTTTCATAAAAGGCTGCTTCAAGTTCATGGGAGCTTTGAAGTAAGTCGTGAGTGCTTTTAAAGTGGTTTTGAAATCTCTTGACAACCATCTAATCATATTGTGGAGAATTTGCATTTTTTACTGAGTTTTTAGAGGACAATTTAATAATTCTGAATACATCTAAATAGGGCACTTAGTAATAGTAATGGGGCCTGTAATAAATCAGCCAGTATTAATGACTACTCACATACTAGAGATGGGAGAAGGTATATTGAGGAGCATTATGTGCCCAATCAAAGAAGTGGCAGACTGAGGAGGAGGAGACCTTACACCCGATGCACTTATAGGGATAAGTGGTCATACCTGAACTTGTCTGAAAACACGTGCCTTAGGAGGCTGCTCTTCTGAAAGGAGTTCATCAGTGAGATATGCCAACTCATTAAGGGAGATCTGCAGCCTAACAGCACCATCAGGACCGCACCGTCCGTTGGGGTCAAGGTTACTGCGGCACTTTCCTTCTATGCATCGGGTTCCTTTCAGGCCTCAGCTGCCGACATTTGCGGTATCTCTCAGCACACCACACGTTGCTGCATTTGACAGGTGACTGAAGCCCTTTACGCATGCAGGATGGACTTTATAAGCTTCCCTTTAACCAGGGAGGTACAGACTGAAAGGGCTTTGGGTTTCTCGAGAATAGCAAACTTCCCAAAGGTGCAGGAAGCAATAGACTGTAGGCACATTGCCATGCGAGCACCTTTTCAGGATGCAGAGATGTTTCGGAACTGAAAGGGATTCCACTCCCTGAATGTGCAACTCGTTGTCCACCACAAGCAAATAATCGTGGCAGTAAATGCTAATTTTCCGGGGAGCATCCATGATGCACACATCTTGCGTGAGAGCACTGTCTCTGACCTGTTTAGGAGTCAGCCACAAGGTTACAGTTGGAAGCTGGGGGCTAAAGGATATAACTTGCCAGCTGGCTCATGATCCCCCTGCGTAAGACCCAGACGGAAGCTGAGAAGTGCTACAATGAAAGCCACATAGCCACATGCAATATCGTCGAAAAGACAATTGGAGTGCTTAAGCAGCGCTTCAGATGCCTGGACCATTCAGGAGGCAATTTACAATATCACCCTGAGCAGGTAGTTCATTGTGGTGTGCTACATGTTGCATAACTTAACTATCAGGAGTAGACAAGAATTGCCAGATGGGACTGTCAGTCCACCTCAGGAGAGAGGAGAGGTGGAAGAGGAGGACAAGGAGGTGGATGATGACCTTAGGGAGGACAATCAGGCTGGCGTTGAAACCATGCCCCCACTCCACTCTAGACCGCAGGAAAGGGCCCATGATAGTTACACAGCTGCAAGACTGTTGCGTCAGCAGCTCATAAATGAACGCTTTGCTTGAACTAACGTTGGTGGTAGTTATGCAGCTGGAAGACTGCTGTGTCCGCAGCTCATAAATGCATGCTTTACGTTATGTTGGTGACAGTTACAGTTACAGTTGTGTTATGTTACATTTCATTTTTGCCTTTCCTGGCCTGGCCACACCAGTGTTTGCAAACTTTGTATATGCTAAACGTTTCTACTATTTGAAGACACTGCACAACCAAGTTAAGTTAGATAAAACATTTTAATGTTATAAAAGTGTAAATCAAAATTTTTTAAAACAAACACCATTAAAAGTTAACACCCATGTACCCCCACCCCAACAGTGAAAATTTTATAAAGAACAAATAACAATAAAAACCACAGCAATAATAACATACTTAAAAAAAACAATTATAAATGTAACAAACACCCACCTAACATTCAACACATTTTTTTAACAACAACAACAACAATTAGAAGAATCCCCACCCTCCCTACCTGCGGCCATGGTTCTCCTTTCTTTTACCCCCCCTCATCTTAAGCGCAGCTCTTCCCCTTCCCCTACCAATCAACTCCAAGCCGTTTTGGTGCAGGGCACCTGGAGCGCTGCTGCTGTGTGGGGGGTGACGACAGATGAATAGATTGGGTTGGAGATGGAGAAGATGTTTCTAGGGAAACATCCTCCGAGTCAGAAGCAAGAGCTTCCTCCTGACCCGCATGTGTCGGTGGCAATGGCGGTACGGCACCTTGGGGGTGCAGTGCCGTATTCTAGGACCACTGGCTGCCCTCTGGCATCCATGGACTCGGCTATTCTCTCCATCACCGCTACCATCCAAGACATCTCCTGTGAGACAATCGCGGTTAGAGCGGCAACATGGCCAGTTAACTCGTCCATTGCCTGGAGGGGCTCTCGACCTATGTTGACGCTCGTCCTGGACAGATTCACCATGTCCACACTCAAATCTGCCGGTCTTGGAGCAGACCGACGTTGCCGAACCAACCTCCGCGGGGTCGGCGCAGGCATGGAACCACTCAGGGTGCCCTGCTGTAAGGAACTTGGCCCCGCTACTTCCTCGGTGGAAGAGGACGTGGCCGCAGTAACACATGACGAGAGGGCTGCAGGCTCCTCCTCCACCTCCTCACTATCCTCGGTGGATAGAAGGACCTGCAGAAGTATAGGTGAGGCTCTTGCTTCCTCGCCTCCGGAGACAACAGATGTGACCACGACCACGGGAACCTGGGGATCCTGTGAAAGTTGACGAGCCTGGGGCGCCTGAGGAACATGAGGAACCTTGGGCGCCTGGGGAACCTGGAAAGCCTGTGAGGCCTGGTGACCTAGAAAACTTAAGTTAGTAGAAGAGAAGGGGATGCTAGGGTCACATGAGAATGCTTACACTACACAGGCATATGCACGAGGAGCAACACTACTGCTAAAAATATATTGACAGATATCACATATAGTCATGATTGTAAGGCAATGCAGACTCTGTATTATGATATTTCATGATCCCATCATTAATTACATAGCATTACATAACATTACATAACATTACATCAATCATCTATTATACGGAAATGGCAGTAAATTACTTTAAATCACCCACCAATGATTTATACATTACTCACGTGGCGCAAGAACAGGCTCAGCACCACCATGGGTGGCTGACCAGTTGTGGACCTCCACCAAGGCCAACGCCCGCTCTTCCAGGTCGGTCAGCAGGGTGAGATCTCCTGGTCCACCACCACTGTGCCTCTGCTTGGCACGATTCTTCGAAAGCTTCTTCTGCAAAGGTGACAGGAGCATGGCATGGTATAAGATCATTGTCTAGGTACTATTCATCAACATCCTAGGCAGTCCCTCGGAATCGAGGAAGACTTCCTTCCACTCTTAGCATGAGTTCTTAGGTGGCTGTACTGTCCAATATGAGAACCGCAGTCCCTGTCACAGGTGGGACAGATAGTCATTGAGGGAAAGAATGGATGGGGAGCCTAGTTTGCTGCACGCTCCTTCCGCTGCCTGCGTTTGGTTTCTGCATGCTCTCGGCGACGATACTCGAGGAGTTCAGCGACCTCCCGAATGCACTTCCTCCACTTCGGGAGATCTATGGCCAGGGACTCCCAGGTATCAGTGGTGATGTCGCACTTTATCAGGGAGGCTTTGAGGGTGTCCTTGTAACGTTTTCTCTGCCCGCCTTTGGCTCATTTGCAGTGGACGAGTTCTGAGTCGAGCGCTTGCTTTGGGAGTCTCGTGTCTGGCATGCGAACTATGTGGCCTGCCCAGCGGAGCTGATCAAGTGTGGTCAGTGCTTCAATGCTGGGGATGTTAGCCTGGTCGAGGACGCTGATGATGGTGCGTCTGTCCTCCCAGGGAATTTGCAGGATCTTGCGGAGACATCGCTGGTAGTATTTCTCCAGCGACTTGAGGTGTCTACTGTACATGGTCCTCGTCTCTGAGCCATACAGGAGGGCGGGTATTACTACGGCCCTGTAGACCATGAGCTTGGTGACAGTATTGAGGGACTGGCCTTCAAATACTCTTTTCCTCAGGTGGCCGAAGGCTGCACTGGCGCACTGGAGGCGGTGTTGGATCTCGTCATCAATGCCTGCTCTTGTTGATAGGAGGCTCCTGAGATAGGGGAAGTGGTCCACAGTGTCCAAGGCCACGCTGTGGATCTTGATATCTGGGGAGGGCAGTGCTGTGTGGCGAGGACAGGCTGGTGGAGGACCTTTGTCTTAGTAATGTTTAGCGTAAGGCTCATGCTTTCACATGATTTTTGCAGCACGACAGCTGCAGGAAAAATGCAGGGAACAGCGCCAGCCCTTATACGTGGCCTTCTTCGACCTTACAAAGGCCTTTGACACTGTAAACCGCGAGGGTCTATGGAGCGTCTCCTCCGTTTTGGATGCCCCCAAACGTACGTCACCATCCTCCGCCTGCTCCACGACGACATGCAAGCCATGATCCTTACCAATGGATCCATCACAGACCCAATTCACGTCCGGACCGGAGTCAAGCAGGGCTGCGTCATCGCCCTACCCTCTTCTCAATCTTCCTCGCTGCCATGCTCAACCTCACAGTTGATAAGCTCCCCGCTGGAGTGAAATTAAACTACAGTACCAGTGGGAAGCTGTTCAACCTTCGCCATCTCCAGGCCAGGTCCAAGACCACTCCAACCTCTGTCGTCGAGCTACAGTAAGCGGATGACGCCTCTGTCTGCGCACACAGAGGCTGAACTCCAGGACATAGTCAACGTATTTACCGAGGCGTATGAAAGCCTTATGCTTGGTACTATTACAGATATGACAGATATCAGATTACTGACAGATATCATATTATTATTATTACTATTACACAACACAACACACACAACAACACACACAAGACAATCCACAATTAGTCATCCCATGCTAATCATCGTCAACGTTAACGTTATATGCTAATACGCTTCGCATGCAATTATCTACCATCTGAGAATAAATTGAATAAGATCGAGGTTAGGATTAAACGCATGACACCAAGATTACCAGCCTAACTACAATCTATCAGATCTACATTTAAATTAATCATTGCATCATTACAATTTATTAAATAAATAAATGTAATACTTACTTTGCCAGAACCAACGAGGTCGTTCCACTGCTTGCAACACTGGTTCGGCTCTTTCACTTTGTGCTTTATCGACGACATGACCTCCGCTATTTCCAATCAATTTGCTGGTACACCCTGGGGGTGGGTTCCCACGATCATCCCAGGTCAATTGGGCCCATCGATTCTCCATCTCGGAAACCAAGGCCTCTTCACTGAAGCACTTTGCACGCCTTCATTCGCCCATCTCACCCACTTCGCCCACATCTTCCTCTTCACTCACATTTACCTCCTCAAATAATCCTATATGCTCCATTTTTCAAATAAAATTTCCAATAATACCAATAACATACCAACAATACTCACCACAAGCTTCCTCCTCTATCTCTCTCCCTCCTCTCTCATTCTCTTCTGCGCATGTGCAGGTGACCCCTGACCTCCTGAAACGCGGGAAAAGACCGTTGCTATGGAAGCCGGCCTTGCACGATGGAATAAATCACTAATGCCCATTTCACATTGCTACAGCTAACGCCCAAATTAAAAAGTGGAAACTAGCAGGTTTTAAAATGGGCGATATTCCAGCTATCACGAAAAAATATATAATCGCTAATGCCGGAAATACCGCCCATTTTTGGGCGATCTGGACACCAATGCAAAGTCTAGCCCTTAGACCTGTCTCCCTAGCTATGATCTATGAATGGCCTGCTTTCTGGAAAATTCATACTGACAGTGTTGTAGAATAGATAGTGTAATAAATGATTCTATATCCATAGGAGTGAAAGCAGACCATCTAGCCTATTGATCCTGCTCACCATTTTGTTAACCATGGTAGTTCCATATTTTTATCAATTCCTTGACCACTTTTTATATCCCTTAGTACCGTTGCTGACCAAGCAAGTATCGACTTTTCAAGCACCTTCATTTTATAGCAAATATGTTTTCAACTTTCTCACAGGCATTCTAAAGACCACCCACTGATCTGTTGACAAGTCCGATCTGGATCATCATTGTGCAAAGGTAGATCTACGATAATCTGTTTATCATCACATATATATTTGGAAGATATTAGCCATGTCTTGATGTCATAACCATTGGCTAGTTCTACAGTCTTTTTTATCTTTCTCAAATGTTTGGGGTAGAACAGTTGAGGCAGAATGAAGGAGTCATTTAAGGAGCCACGCTACATGGATATTCACAGACTAATTTTTTTCTGTGTATGTAAATAAAGCAGCGTAGACACGAATGAAAGAAAACAATAGCAGCTAGTACCCTTGATAATCTGGTAATGGTTCAAAACATTTTTTGTGTTTTTGGGTGGTGGTGCTGAGTTTCAGGGAAGTTTATGCACAGAGAGGCCCAATTGAATACGACTACTGAATGTATTCAGTCATTAGTTGATTTTTTTTCCCTTGTCTGGCTGTGACATTTGCCACGGGGTTGCTCTTTAACTGTCTGCTGGAGCGTGTGGACGCAGGAACCAGATTGACTTTTATGTTGGTGAATTTGCATCCTGCAATTCCTGCTATTGAACTTCTGAAATTCAAGCATTTTAAAATCATTCTACCTCAATAATAATTCAAAAATCATTGGGACAAAAAGAGAATTGACACATTTATTTTAGGCAAAATTCAATTTCTATCTCAATAGATGGGCAAGTTCTACTTCCACTGAAGTATAATGAGTACTTTTACATAGTCTGATGGTCCCATGATTTTGTCACATTGGTATGCTGAAGACATTATGCAGATTACTACCAATGGAGTTTATGGATTCCCCAGTACTCACTCTTTCATAGTGCTATTTCAAGGATTGTGCCTACGCTGCTGAACTTTTAAAAATATTTTATTGCATTTTTACAATCAAATTTTATTGCATTTATTCTACAATTGCCCTAAAGTAAGGCATTTTTGATCTGAGCAAAAGAGATACTTTGTTTATTGCCAAAACAATGAAGTTTAAGTTGTACTTCATTAATGATTGGCCTCTAATATGTATCATCATTTTCTGTTCTTTAAAATCTTGCCTATATATTCAAGATTCAGACTGTTTAAAATATGAACTGTTTGTTTATAATGGCCTAGATTTTTCTGGAGCGGAGCATCAACACAGAAGGGGCCATTCGGCCCGTCATGCTTGTGCCAACTCTTTAACAGAGCTCTCCAATTTAGTCCCACATCCCAGCTTTTTCCCCATAACCCAACAAATAAGTTCTCTTCAAATACATGTCCACTTGCCTTTTAAAAGTTCTTATAGAATCTGATTCCACAACCCGTTCAAGTAGTGCATTCCAGATCTTAACAACCCTCTGTGTGACGACATTTCTCCTCATTTCCCTTCTAATTCTTTTGCCAATTATTTTAAATCGATGACCTCTGGTTACTGACCCACTTGCCAGAGAAAACAGTTTCTTCTTACTTGCTCTATCAAAACACCACATAATTCTGAATATCTCTATTAGGTCTCCCCTTAACCTTCTAAGGAGAACAATTCCAGCTTCTCCAATCTCGCCACATAATTGAAGTCCCTCATCCCTTACATAATCCTGGTAAACTTCCTCTGTAACCTCTCCAAGGCCTTGACATCCTTCCGAACATTTGGGGCTCAGAATGAGACTCCACATTTGAAAATGTTCTCTTTCTGGGCTGGAGTGGTTGATTGTAGGAACAGGATGGCTTCTGTGACATTGAGTTCTGGGCATCACCCCGTAGGAAGGATATATTGGCCTTGGAGGGAGTGCAGCATAGGTTTTCCAGGATGATACCCGGACTCCAAGTGTTAAGTTACGAGGAGAGATTACACAAACTAGGGCTGTATTCCTTAGAATTTAGAAGGTTAAGGGGCGATCTGATTGAAGTTTTCAATATAGGGGAACAGATAGAGTAGATAGAGAGAAACCATTTCCGCTGGTTGGGGATTCTAAGATTATAGGGCATAGAGTAAAAATTAGAGCCAGATCTTTCAGGAGTGAAATTAGGAAACACTTCTACACACAAAGGGTGGTATCTTCCCAGCCCTATGAGTGTGGGTTTGGAGGCGGGCCCGCTGACAAAATGGTTCTGATTGACAGCAAGTCGGGATACCGCTCTGAACCCACCTCCGTGTGTTTCTGACCTGTCAGATCTGCGTTCAGATAGCAGACCTGACAGCAAGCTGCGCGACAGGTAATTAACATCATTAAAGGGTACTTAAATGCTAGTTACGAGGCTTAAAAGCAGGCACTTACAACTTTACTACATTTTTGACAGGTATGCTGTGCCTTGAAGAACATGCGAGGTAAGTGGAGTCGAGTTCTCAGTGACTCTCTATTGCTTTGGCTAGATGACAGCTGCAAAAGTGGTGTAAAAGCTACCATTTCACAGCTGTTCACTTTCCAATGTCAGAAGCTGAAGCCTTCAGGGTTTGGAAGAGATTTTTGAGCTGTATGCACTTTGGAAGTCTTTGCAGTGAACTCTCTATCCACTGTCACTTCCTTGGAGCAACCTCTCTCACCATTGACAGATCGCTTCTGTCTTCTCAACCTTACCTGCCAACTAGTCCAGCAGCATCGGTGCCCTTGAAAAAATTTCACCTTGGTCCTTAGAATCCTACCATGATCAGTCCCAACACCATCATCATTAAACACACCAGCATCACCACCAATCACACCAACCTTCTGCACCTGATGCTGCACAGTACACAGGGTATCAGCACCCGACCGCATTGCTGCATCATCAGATGACGTCCTGCTTCCAGTTAATTGGCCGGGAAACCTGCAGGGCAGGCTTAACAAGCCCCAGCTGCGGAAGATTGAAGGGAGAGGGTGAGCTGCACTTCAGAGCGGGTTCCCACACTGCACCAATGTCACCCACATCGAACTCGCCTCCATTGGCGAAATCCCGGCCAAAGGGTGGTAGAGGTTTGGAACTCTCTTCTGCAAACGGCAATTGATGCTTGATCAATTGTTAAATTTCAATCTGAGATTGATAGCTTTTTGTTAACCAAAGGTATTAAGGGATATGGGCCAGAGCTGACCTCACCATGGCCATATTTACTTCACTTCATACTGTGCACCCTGACCGCCACAAGATGCACCAGGTTGGCACCACCCCACACCAGCATCATAAAGCATCCCTGCAATGTCCAACCCATTCCTTTCGCCATTGCAGGGCGTACCCTTATGTCTCACCATTCATTACAACTCACTAAGCCACTTTCAAAGGTGCCCACAAATCTGTCCAAGAACACAAAGTGTTCAAAATAAAGATTTCAATGTTTGACAACACATCAACATTAACTAGACATGAACATTGGCTGGAGGACCCACATGCCTACCCTTGTGTGTTGTTAGTTGGTATGATTGGACAAGGATGAGGGTGAGTGTGAAGAATGGCTAGTGAAATGCGGAATGGATAATGTAGATAGACAGAGAGAGGGATGAGTGGAGGTGCAAGGTAAGTTGGTGTTACTAAGGATGTGCAGGGGTACGGTAGGGAAGGCAGAATGATGGGGATGTGATGAATGACACAGCAGGATGAGGTTGAGTGTGGCTTTGCAGTAACATTTTGTGATCTACTGAGATCATTGAAAGGTTTGCACCACTGCAGCCAGCTGCTCCAGACGACATCGCTGCTTGTGTCCTCCTGTGCAAAGTGCAACCAGGACACTTTGGTCTCCTGGAGAGGTTTCTTCAGCCCATTGGAAGGGAACAGAATCGTCCTACGTGCTGTGACTCCCTCTGCAAGCATCTGGAGGGAGTCATGGGTGAGCCTGGGTGCAGCCGTGCACCTCTGTGCAATGTTTGTCAGTGTTAGCTCAATGCTGCAAAACACTGACAGAAGAACTGTCAAAAAAAAGTTGGGAATGGTCCCTTTAAGGAAACCGGCTGATGATGCATCATCAGATGACGTCCTGCTTCCAGTTAATTGGCCGGGAAACCCGCAGGGCAGGCTTAACAAGCCCCAGCTGTGGAAGATTGAAGGGAGAGGGTGGGCTGCACTTCGGAGCGGGTTCCCACGCTGCACCAATGCCGCCCGCATCGAACTCGCCTCCATTGGCGAAATCCTGGCCAAAGGGTGGTAGAAGTTTGGAAATCTCTTCTGCAAACGGCAATTGATGCTCGATCAATTGTTAATTTTCAATCTGAGTTTGATAGCTTTTTGTTAATCAAAGGCATTAAGGAATATGGGTCAAAGAATATGTGTTAGGTCACAGATTAGCCATGATCTCATTGAATGCCGGAACAGGCTTAAGGAGCTCAATGGCCTACTCCTGTTCCTATGTTCCTAGTTGATGAGCCTCTTTGGTGGAGGGGTTATCTGTTCCACTCAGATCCTCTGTTTTGGCTGTATCCACCTCACGCACAAGTGGTGATATTTGAGCTGGCTGGCTTAACTCTCATCTTTGATCTCAGATGACTTGTACAGTTAAATGACACACATTTCTGCCTGTAACTGGTTATTTTATAATTATTCTATAATCCTCTAGTACACGATTTACATTTATCAACATTAAACTACTTCTGATAATTGTCAACCCACCTTCCAAACAGTCTAAGTCCCTGTGTTGCTTAACGCTATCATCTGCCATATTAACCACCCATCCTATTTTGAAGATACTGACACCCTACAGCCGGAATTGTGTATTGGACATGTTTGTTTTTAGTACTCAGAAGGCCTTGCCAATACTCTCATGAGAAGGATTGACTGTGACATTGCCCACTCACTTCTCCTCTATAAAATTACCAAACTATTTCAGTTACAACCCTTGAACTCCATGATAATCATGTCTAAATTACATTGAGGCAAACAGGTGGCAAAGTTGGCTGAAGTAAACTAGATGAGTTGAATCCTTGAACAACTTGTCCTTACTCCTCAAAGTTTTACAAAACATACGTTTTCATCGAGTTATGTACGTCTTCCAAGTGTTGAAACATCGAGGGCCTGAAATTGATGAAGGCCTCTGTCCGCCCAAGTGCAGGCCAAAGGATCGCTGATGGCTGCCAAGGTCCCTGCCGGTTCTTTGGGTGGGATATTCATGAGGAAGGTCCCTCGAAGGTCGGCTGGCGGCAAATGAGCGAGTTATGCTGCCAATCTGGGTGGCAGCTGGCGGGAGCTCCCAATCTCGGCGGCAAAGGCGCTTACTGCCCAAGTGCCGCTGAGGATGGAGTCGGGCCCACAGAAGGTCAAAGAGCTGGACAGCAAAAGCACCAACAAAAAAAACCATCTGAAAACCTTTAGAGGACCCCATCCAGTTAAGTCCCTGTAAAGAAATAAATTGCAAAAAGTTCACTAATCTTTTTTCCAGCATCTTCCTAATTACTGTCGGGGACAGATGAGCCTCCAGCCAGCGGTCCAGCCCCGTTCTGCCGCCGAGTCCCGACCGCAGGAATCTGGGAGCTCAGTTGCATGACTCGGCCGTCCGCTGACGTCAGTGGGCGGTTCCCGGCGGTTCTCCCCTCCCGCCCGCTCCAGGCCACGTTGAAAGCGGTTCAACCAGAGGAATGTCGGTGGCAGTGGGCGGCATTCGGCGGCAGTGGGCAGTAAGGCCATCAATTTTGGCCCCCATATCCCTGCTTGAGAGGCAATGGAAAAAAGAAACAACTTGTTTCTGTAAAGTCCTTTCCGATTGTACACAGCATGTTGGTTGGCTTACTCCATCCTGTAGAACAGCATAGAAATGTGTCTGAGCTATTAGTTTTCAACACAATTACGTGTAATGCAGCTCTGTATTGCTAGCATTAGTCCCAGAACTGGTATATATACACCAGGAGACAATGAGGAGCAGTAGACATGTTTCAACATTGTATCAATCCAAAAAGACCACAAGGAATACCAGATACAAAGTTTCTCTTACCTCATGAACTCTTTTCCAGACTGTATTCCTGCCTAAATCTCTGTGGCTTCTATGGAGAAAAAATCCACTTGCTGAACCAGAATTGCTGCCACATGTTCGGGCTTGCTCTGTAACACCCAGTAAAATGTCTCCAGATTTTTATCTGTTCTGTCGAAAACTACAAGTGTTGATTCTGTCTCGTTGCAGTTACCTCCTGCTGCACCTTATTGTTATATGATTCAATTTATCCATTTCTTTTTAATACAATGAAATAGTACGTGTGCAACTTATCCAAGCTGAGGAGGTAGGGAACATATGAAGTAAATGCAAGGAAAGCAAGTGGAAAAACTACCAATAAGGACGTAGCAATTAAAGCAGTCAGCAAAATGTACCAATAAGAGAAAGACAGGGAGCCAATCCAATCACCCTAAAAATGTTTTGAAACACCTTTTGACTGCAACTTTGTTTTCTCAGTAAGATGTATCCAGTTTGTAACATCATGAAGATATAAAAAATTGCATTTTTCACAAAATAATTAAACTTTCCTAAAAAGTTGCCTTTTGTACATTAACATTTTTACTCGAAGGCCACAGCCTATTTAAAGTATAGAATTTGAGTATATTCGTTCCACAACTTTCAATCTTTCAGCTTGAAGAGACTTATTCTAATTCCCAGCTTTCATCAGTATGATTTTCTCAGGTAATTATGCACAACTCAAAGCATAATGTTTTCTCAGGCTATAATAGTAATTAAGTTTACACATTTTTCCAATTTTTGAACTAACTAAAACAAGTGCATTGGAACTTTTTTGAGAAATTCTGGTGGGAAAAGTATTTTTAAGTGCTTATTTTTACTTCAGAAAGAGAAGAGTGGCTTGCAGAAATTTAGAGAGCGACAGGATAGGATCCTTACATCTGACTTTTTTTCATACTGTGTATTCAAAAATGATTGTTCATATAAATGTGTTTATTTACGTGGCTGTGATACTGGGCAGCTTGGAGGCCCCGACCTGCGAGAGACCATCAGCGGCAGGTTGGGGCGATAAAAGGAGCGGTGAGCGGCGGCCATGAGCAGCGTGGAGGCGTGCCACTCCAGGGAGCAGCACGTGCTGGTGCAGGAAGGCAACGGCAGCGAAGAATGATGTCATCAAGGTCCAAGTCGGTGATTGGAACGTGGGCAGATACAGCAGGAGCGGCGAGATCGTGACAAAGGAGCGGCGAGAGATTGTAGAGGGATGTGATCAGGGTCCAGGAGAGGCGTGAGTTCGGGGTCCAGAAGAGGCGAGGGCCCAGGGGCAGCACGGGCCAGCCCATACTGCGATATGTGTATGCACTAGGTCTGTGCAGCAGAGCAGGTCTCCAGTTGTCTTGGGTAATCCTTGCCACTGGACCAAGACCTAGCTTTGTTAAGCCTGTGTGGTGGCTGGTGTGCAACGGCCATCACACGTTAAAAAAAATCCACGCACAGGCATCTTCCACCCTTGAGGATGTAGTTCGGGCCCTTCATTGAAACACCTGTGAACTCATCCTTTTTTGGCGTGGAAGCAAGTCATCCTTGTTTCGAGGGACCGCCTATGAAGATGATGATATTTATCTAGATTGGGTAGAAATGGGTAAAAATGATGTAAGGAAAACATTTAAAGCTGTTATTTGGGTGTAGCCTATTGATCTGGTGTTATAATGCAAGGTCAACTCATTATAAGAAGTATTTGGCATGCCAATGCTCAGCGCATGACACACTGGGTTAGTGGATGGATTATCAAGTGCAAGTTAAAGGATGACAGTTCAGCTTTAAACTGTCCTGCAGCTGAGGGGGGAATGGCTGGGGACAGACAAAGGGGAAGAATAGCCCCAGTTACATAGCTTTGGAGACTCTGCAGAAAGTCCTAAAGAGAAGAATAGTTTTTTTTTTAGGTGATTTCTGTTATGTTTCAAATAAAGCAATGTAACTGAGTACTGTAGACATGAGTGTGACCTTAGTCTCTTTATTCTGACTCCAGACTGCTGGTACAGCATGGGAGGCCTGCTTATACACAGTGCTCCCAAGGGATGCTGGGATGCCTTGGGACTCCAACAGATCCGCCCTCTGGTGGCAGTAGAATGCTGGTTACATAGGGTTGCTTACATAACATCACTCCGTCCTAAAGTCAATAGTAACTTATTTACAGGGTGCGATGATCTGGGGCTTTCTGCTTCCTAGTCGATCATCTCGGTACAAAAGCTGGTGCAGGTGAGTTGCAGGGCTGCTGGGGATGATGAGTTCAGCTTCGTGGTCAACCGTGATGTAGGTTGCCACTTGTGTGTGTGTGTCGGAGGGTCGAAGTTGGTGGTGTCCTCTTCAGGTTGCTCGTGGCTGTCTGTGAATCGCAGTTTGGTTTGGTCCAAATGCTTTCTGCAAGTTAGTCCATTTGCGAGTTTGACCTGAAACACCCTATTCCCTTCTTTGGCTCTGACAGTGCCAGCAAGCCATTTGGGACCATGTCCACAGTTGAGTACAAATACAGGGTCATTGACTTCAATATCACGTGACAAATTTGCGTGATCATGGTACATGCTTTGTTGATGCCACTTGCCCTCGATGTGATCATGGAGATGAGGGTGGTCTAGAGAGAGCCTTGTTTTGAGCGCCCTTTTCATGAGCAGCTCAGCTGGGGGAACCCCGGTGAGTGAGTGGGGTCTAGTGTGGTAGCTGAGCAGGACTTGGGACAGGCGGGTTTGCAGGGAGCCTTCTAACATGCATTTCAAGCTTTGCTTGATGGTTTGGACTGACTGTTCTGTCTGGCTGTTGGATGCAAGCTTGAATGGGGCAGATGTGACTTCTGGCCTCTGGCGCCAGGAAAACACACTTTGAGCGTTTCACCCTGAGTCCCACACGATCTAGCCGACTTAGAACCTCTTCCAGGTTCTGCAAGTGTTTGATGGTGTTCCAACCTGTGATCAATATGTCGTCCTGGAAAACCACAGTGCATGGAACCGACTTTAGCAGACTCTCCATGTTCCTTTGAAAAATAGCCGCGGCCGATCGAATCCCAAACGGGCATCTATTGTAGATGAACAGACCTTTGTGCATGTTGATGCAGATGAGGCCTTTCGAAGATTCCGCCAGCTCCTGCGTCATGTAGGCCGAGGTCAGGTCCAACTTGGTGAACGTCTTTCCTCCTGCCAGCGTCGCAAATAGGTCGTCTGCCTTGGATAGCAGGTATTGGTCCGGCAGCGAAAAACAGTTAATCGTTATTTTATAGTCCCCTCAAATTCTGACCATGCCATCGCCCTTGAGAACCGGAACAATCGGAGTGGCCCACTCGTTGAACTCTACAGGCGCGATGATGCCTTCTCGTTGCAGCCTGTCCAGCTCGAACTCCACTTTCTCTCGCATCATATATAGCACCGCCCGTGCCTTGTGATGGATGGGTCGTGTACCGGGAATCAAGTGGATCTGCACCTTCGCCCCCGAGAAATTTCCAATGCCTGGCTCAAACAACGACAGAAACTTGCTCAGAACCTGGGCACATGAGGCATCATCGATGGACGAAAGTGCTCGGATTTGTCCCAGTTCCAGCAGATTTTTCCCAGCCAGCTTCTGCCGAATAATGTGGGGCCATCTCCTGGTGCAATCCATAATGGTAGTTCATGCACTGCTCCATTCATAGGAGACTTTTACTGCTGCGCTGCCAATTACAGGGATCAGCTCTTTAGTGTAAGTTCTCAGCTTGGTATGAATAGGGCTCAGCTTGGGCATGTGTACCTTGTTGCTCCACAGCCTGTCGAAAGCTTTTTTGCTCATGATGGACTGACTCGCACCCGTGTCCAATTCCATGGATACTGGAATTCCGTTCAGTTTAACTTTTAACATGATCGGTGGATATTTCGTGGTGAAGGTGTGTACCCCGTACACTTCTGCCTCCTCAATTTGAGTCTCTAGTTCAGTTTGATCCGCCATGGATTGGTCTTCCTCTGCAACGTGGTGGTTTGCAGGGTTTGCAGCTCGTCTGCACATTCGCTGGAGATGTCCCATTGTTCCACAGCCTTTGCACGCATAGTGTTTAAAGCAGCATTGATGGGCTCGATGATCACCTCCACAGCGCCAACAAGGTGTCAATTGCCTCGCATTAATGCTTGATGGCAGACTCTGAGTCATTTGAGGTCATGCAGCTGCAGGCGTGTACGTTCTGCCATATGCATTGCTGCCTGAAAACGACGTTACTTTGCGTACAGTACTTGCCAAAACATCTTTATGCTTATTTATTTTTATTTGTTATCGCTGGTGGACATAAATGCCTGTGCTATCGTTATGGCTTTGCTCAGGTTCGGTGTTTCAACAGTGAATAGTTTGCGAAGGATAACCTCATGGCCAATGCCAAGCACAAAAAAGTCTCTGAAGCCATGATCTTATTGAATGGTGGTGCAGGATCGGAGGGCTGAATGGCCTACTCCTGTACCTATTTTCGATGTTTCTATGTTTCTTAGCATTTGCTCCAGGAATCCATTGAATTCGCGATGTCCTGCAATGTCCTGTTCAGCGACGTAGCTCGCCACTTCCTGGCCTTCAGACCGTTGACATGTGTAAAATCGATAACTTGCCATCAGAATACTCTCCTTCGGATTTAGCATCAGCGTACACAGTTCTTCATACGATTTGGTTGTTGGTTTTACTGGAGCAAGAAGATTCTTCATGAGGCCATAGGTTGTTGCCCCGCAGACGGTGAGGAGGATCGCCCTTCATTTGGCAGCGTTCACACTGCCTTCCAGCTCGTTGGCCACGAAGTATTGGACGAGTCGCTCCACGAAGGCCTCCCAATCGGCCCCTTCTGAGAATTTCTCCAGGATACCAACAGTTCTCTGCATTTTTGCGCGGTTGGTCGTTATCTCGTTGCCAGTTGTTATGTCTCAAATAAAGCAATGTAACTGAGTACTGTAGACGTGAGTAAGTGTGACCTTAGTCTCTTTATTCTAACTCCAGAGTGCCGGTACAGCATGGGAGGCCTGCTTATATACAGTGCTCCCAAAGGATGCTGGGATCCCTTGGGACTCCAACAGATATGCCCTCTGATGGCGGTAGAATGCTGGTTACATAGGGTTGCATACATAACAATTTCCATCATGCAATAAAAAGTAATGCCAAAACAGTTGGAGGTGGATGGATACTGTCCCATCTGTGGACCGAACCTGGAAGCAGGTGAGGAAAAAATTTGTTGTGCTATGTGAGGTTTTTCAAGATAAGTGATTTCAAGAAGAAATCTAAACAAAAGAAAATATATGAAAATTGAGGTAAAAGTAAGTCTTCCCAACTGTCCAGTGACCTTTATTGTTTATGTGGTATCAGTGAATCAAATTGAAAGATTGATAGCTGAAAATAGAAACAGAAGCTTTGATGGTGTTATATTGTCTGCTGAGCAGATATAACAATTGAGTCAGAAGTAGTTAGCCACACAACCAAATACTTTTACAGTAGTTTCATAAAAGCCTCATCACATTGGAGCTGTTGTATGTAGATTATACTTAAATGTCTACCGTTAACATCTCTGGGTAGATTTCCCCCCAAGCAAACTTTGGGCAGCTGGCTGGAGGAACAATTAATATTGCATGGCCCGGCCAGCAACTAGACTGGAACATAAGAATATAAGAATTAGGAGCAGGAGTAGGCCATTGGGCCCCTCGAGCCTGCTGTCATTCAATAAGATCATGGCTGATCTTCTACCTCAACTCCACTTTCCTGCACTATCCCCATATCCCTTGATTCCCTCAATAAAGAAGATAGGTCTGTGGAAGGGCCTTGATCTCTGGAGTGTTAGTGACCCAGACTGGTTTTGTGGAGCATGGAGGAACACTCCCACAGATAGAGCACAGGTAAACACTTGGGAGTATGATATTATGGCTATTACAGAGACATGGCTAAACGAGGGGTAGGTATGGCAGCTCAACATTCCTGGTTACAGGATATTCAGACGTGATAGAGTGGGGGGTAAAAAGGGAGGGGGGTATTTGCGGTATTGATTAAAGAAACTATTACAGCTGTGAGGAGGGATGATATGTTAGAGGGATCATCAAACGAGGTCTTATGGGTTGAACTGGAAAACAAAAAAGGGGCGATCACACTGCTGGGCGTGTACTATAGACCCCCAAATAGTGAAAGGGTGATAGAAGAGCAAATATGTAGGCACATTTCTGAGAAGTGAAAACAATAGGGCAGTAATAGTAAGGAATTTCAACTATCCTAATATTAACTGGGACAAAATTAGTGTGAAGGGTATAGAGGTTGCGGAATTCTTAAAATGCATTCAAGAGAACTTTTTTAGCCAGTATGTAGCAAGCCCAACATGGGAGGGAGCGGTTCTGGATTTAATTTTAGGGAATGAAGCTGGGCAGGTAGAAGGGGTATCAGTAGGAGAGTATTTAGGTGCTTGTGACTATAATTCAGTCAGATTTAAGGTAGTTATGGAAAAGGACAAAGACAGACCAGGAATAAAAGTTCTAAATAGGGGCAAAGCCAACTTTACTTAGCTGAGAAGTGATTTGGCCATAGTGGACTGGAAACAGCTACTTGAAGGCAAATCAGTGTCAGAGCAGTGGGAGGTATTCAAGGAGACCTGTAGGGTTCGGGCCAAATATGTGCCCTTAAAAAAGGGAGGGACTAACTAACTAGAGCCCCCTGGATGTCGAGGGACAAACAGGGTAGGATAAAGAAAAAAAGGGAGACTTATGACAGATACTGAGGCCTAAATACTGCAGAATCTCGAGAGGATTCTAGGGGTGAAATTAAAAAGGATATTAGGAAAGCAAAGAGAGAGCATGAAAAATTCTTGGCAGTTAAAATCAAGGAAAACCCAAAGATGTTTTATAAATATATTAAGAGTAAGAGGATAACTAAAGAAAGGGTAGGGCCTATTAGAGACCATGAGGGTAATCTGTGTGTGGAGGCGGAAGATATAGTTATGGTTCTTAATGAATACTTAGCGTCTGTTTTCACAAAAGAGAGGGGCGATGCAGACACGACTATCGAGGAGAAGAAGTGTGAAATAAACATAGTGAGAGAGGAGGTATTAAGAGGTTTAGCAGCTTTGAAAGTGGATAAATCCCCAGTCCCAGAGTAAATCCCAGGCTGTTGAGCGAAGCAAAAGAGGAAATAGCAGTGACTTTAATTATCATTTTCCAATCCTCTCTGGCTTCAGGTGTGGTGCCAGAGGACTGGAGGACTGCTAATGTGGTACCTTTGTTTAAGAAGGGAGAAAGGGATAGACTGAGTAATTACAGGCCAGTGAGCCTAACCTCAGTGGTGGGAAAATTATTGGAAAAAATCCTGAAGGACAGGGTAAATTTTCACTTAGAAAGATACGGATTAATCAAGGACAGTCAGCACGGATTTGTTAAGGGAAGGTCGTATCTGACTAACTTGATTGAATTTTTCGAGGAGGTAACCAGGAGGGTTGATGAGGGTAGTGCGTTTGATGTAGTGTATATGGATTTTAGCAAAGCCTTTGATAAGGTCCCACATGGCAGACTGGTCACAAAAGTAAAAGTCCATGGAATCCAGGGCAAAGTGGCAAGTTAGATCTAAAATTGGCTCGGAGGCAGGAAGCAAATGGTTGATGGGTGTTTTTTGCGACTGGAAGGATATTTCCAGTGGAGTTCCACAGGGCTCAGTACTCGGTCCCTTGCTTTTTGTGATTTACGTCAATGATCTAGACTTGAATAGAGGGGCTTTGATTAAGAAGTCTGCAGCTGATACTAAAATTGGCTGTGTGGTTGAAAATGAAGAAGAAAGCTGCGGACTGCAGGAAGAAATCAATCAACTGGTCAAGTGGGCAGAACAGTGGCAAATGGAATTTAATCCAGAGAAGTGTGATGTAATGCGTTTTGGGAGGGTTAACGAAGAAAGGGAATACACATTAAATGGTAGGATTCTGAGAAATGTAGAGGAACAAAGGGTCCTTGGAGTACATGTCCACAGATCTCTGAAAGTAATAGGCCAGGTAGATAAGGTGGTTAAGAAGGCATACAGAATATTTGCCTTTATTAGCCGAGGCACAGAATACAAGAGCAGGAGGGTTATGCTTGAACTGTATAAAACACTGGTTAGGCCACAGCTGGAGTACTGCATGCAGTTCTGGTCACTGCATTACAGGAAGGATGTGATTGCACTGGAGAGGGTACAGAGGAGATTTACGAGGATGTTGCCCGGAGTGGAGAATCTTAACTATGAGGACAGATTGGATAGGCAGGGGTTGTTTTCCTTGAAACAGAGGAGGCTGAGGGGAGAGATAGAAACATAGAAAATAGGTGCAGGAGTAGGCCATTTGGCCCTTCGAGCCTGCACCACCATTCAACATGATCATGGCTGATCATGAAACTTAAGTACCCCATTCCTGCTTTCTCTCTATACCCCTGATCCCTTTAGCCGCAAGGGCCACATCTAACTCCCTTTTGAATATATCTAACGAACTGGCCTCAGCAACTTTCTGTGTTAGAGAATTCCACAGGTTCACAATTCTCTGAGCGAAGGTTTCTCCTCATCTCGGTCCTAAATGGCTTACCCCTTATCCTTAGACTGTGACCCCTGGTTCTAGACTTCCCCAACATCGGGAACATTCTTCTTGCATCTAACCTGTCCAATCCCGTCAGAATTTTATATGTTTCTATAAGATCCTCTCTCATTCTTCTAAATTCCAGTGAAGAAACACCTAGTCGATCCAGTCTTTCTTCATATGTCAGTCCAGCCATCCCGGGGATGAGTCTGGTGAACCTTCGCTGCACTCTCTCAATAGCAAGAATGTCCGTCCTCAGATTAGGAGACCAAAACTGTACACAATATTGAAGGTGTGGCCTCACCAAGACCCTATACAACTGCAGTAAGACCTTACTGCTCCTATACTCAAATCCTCTCACTATGAAGGCCAACATGCAATTTGCCTTCTTCACCACCTGCTTTACCTGCATTTCAACTTTCAATGACTGATGTACAATGACACCCAGGTCTCGTTGCACCTCTCCTTTTCATAATCTGTCACCATTCAGATAATATTCTGCCTTTGTGTTTTTGTCCCCAAAGTGGATAACCTCACATTTATCCACATTATACTGCATCTGCCATACATTTGCCCACTCACTTAGCCTCTTAGCATCCTCCTCACAGCTCACACTGCCACCCAGCTTAGAGTCAGCTGCAAACTTGGAGATATTACATTCAATTCATTTGTCTAAATCATTGATGTATATTGTAAATAGCTGGTGTCTCAGCACTGAACCTTGCAGTACCCCACTAGTCACTGCCTGCCATTCTGAAAAGGACCCGTTTATTCCTACTCTTTGCTTCCTGTCTGCCAACCAGTTCTCTATCCAAGTCAATACATTACCCCCATACCATGTGCTTTAATTTTGCACACTAATCTCTTGTGTGGGATCTTGTCAAAAGCCTTTTGAAAGTCCAAATACACCGCATCCACTGGTTCTTCCTTGTCCACTCTACGAGTTACATCCTCAAAAAATTCTAGAAGATTTGTCAAGCATGATTTCCCTTTCATAAATCCATGCTGACTTGGACCGATCCTGTCATTGCTTTCTAAATGCGCTGCTATTACATCTTTAATAATTGATTCCAACATTTTCCACTACCAATGTCAGGCTAACTGGTCTATAATTCCCTGTTTTCTCTCTCCCTCCTTTTTTTTAAAAGTGGGGTTACATTAGCTACTTTCCAATCCATAGGAACTGATCCAGAGTCTATAGAATGTTGGAAAATGACCACCAATGCATCCACTATTTCTAGGGCGACTTCCTTAAGTACTCTGGAATGCAGACTATCAGGCCCTGGGGATGTATTGGCCTTCAATCCCATCAATTTCCCTAACACAATTTCCTGACTAATAAGGATTTCCTTCCATTCCTCCTTCTCGCTAGACCCTCGGTCCCCTAGTATTTCTGGAAGGTTATTTGTGTCTTCCTTAGTGAAGACAGAAACAAAGTATTTGTTCAATTGGTCTGCCATTTCTTTGTTCGCCATTATAAATTCACCTGATTCTGACTGCATGGGACCTACATTTGTCTTCACTAATTTTTTTCTCTTCACATATCTGTAGAAGTTTTTGCAGTCAGTTTTTATGTTCCCTGCAAGCTTACTCTCACACTCTATATTTCCCTTCCTAATTAAACCCTTAGTCCTCCTCTGCTGAATTCTAAATTTCTCCCAGTCCTCAGGTTTGTTGCTTTTTCTGGCCAATTTATATGTCTCTTCCTTGAATTTAACACTATCCCTAATTTCCCTTGTTAGCCAGGTTGAGCCACCTTCCCCGTTTTCTTTTTACGCCAGACAGGGATGTGCAATTGTTGAAGTTCATCCATGTGATCTTTAATGTCTGCCATTGCCTATCCACCGTCAAACCTTTAAGTATCATTCGCCAGTCTAATCTAGCCAATTCACGTCTGGTGTCTGCTGTGGGTTGTTCAGGGCAGTCTGTGAACCGGAGTCTCATTTGGTCCAGGTGCTTTTTGCAAATTTGTCCATTGTCTAGTTTGACTACAAACACCCTACTCCCTTCTTTAGCCAACTCCGTGCCCGTGATCCACTTGGGACCATGTCCATAGTTTAGCACATACACAGGGTCATTCAGATCAATTTCCCGTGACACAGTGGCACGGCCATCATTTACCTTTTGTTGCTGCCGCCTGCTCTCTATCTGATCATGCAGGTTGGGGTGAACCAGCGAGAGTCTGGTTTTAAGTGCCCTTTTCAGGGGCACCCCTGTGAGCGAGTGGGGTCTCGTGCGGTAGCTGAGCAATACTCAGGACAGGCAAGTTTGGAGTGAGCCTTCTGTGACTCGTTTAAGGCTCTGTTTGATTGTTTGTACTGCCCGCTCTGCCTGCCCATTGGAGGCTGGTTTAAACGGGGCCGAAGTGACATGTTTGATCTCATTGCGGGTCATGAATTCTTTAAATTCGGCACTGGTGAAACATGGCCCGTTGTCACTGACCAGTATGTCAGGCAGGCTGTGGGTGGCAAACATGGCCCTCAGGCTTTCAATGGTGGCGGTGGCGATGCTTCCCGACATTATTTCACATTCAATTCATTTTGAAAAAGCATCCACCACCACCAGGAACATTTTACCGAGAAACGGGCCCGCATAGTCGACATGGATCCTCGACCATGGTCTGCAGGGTCAGGACTACAAACTTACTGGTGCCTCTCTGGGCGCGTTGCTCAACTGAGCACACACGCTGCATTGCCGTACACAGGACTCTAAGTCAGAGTCGATACCGGGCCACCACATCATTACTATACCCGGGTGTGTGCTGTGGAGATTGGAGATGAACGTCTCCCTGCCCTTTTTGGGTAGCACTACGCGTTTACCCCACAACAGGCAGTCTGCCTGAATGGACAGCTCATCTTTTCGCCGCTGGAACAGCTTGATTAGCTCTTGCATTTCAACGGGGATGCTGGCCCAGCTCCCCTGCAGTACACAGTTTTTTTACTAGGGACAGCTGAGGATCTTGGCTGGTCCAAGTCCTAATCTGGTGGGCCGTGACAGGTGATTTATCATTTTCAAATGCTTCCATGACCATCAACAAGTCTGCGGGCTGCGCCACCATCAAAAAGTTTGCAGGCTGCGCCATTTCCACCCCCGTGGTGGGCAATGGTAGCCGACTGAGAGCATCCGCACAGTTCTCGGTGCCTGGCCTGTGGCGGATGGTATAGTTATACGCTGATAGCACAAGTGCCCACCTTTGTATGCAGGCTGAGGCATGAGTATTTATCCCTTTGTTTTCAGCGAACAGGGATATGAGGGGCTTGTGATCGGTTTCCAGCTCAAATTTGAGGCCAAATAGGTACTGATGCATTTTCTTTACCCCGAACACACAAGCTAATGCCTCTTTCTCAATCATGTTGTAGCCCCTCTCGGCCTTAGACAAGCTCCTGGAGGCATAGGCGACAGGTTGCAACTTCCCCGCAACATTAGCTTGTTGCAATACACACCCGACTCCGCATGACGGCGCATCACATGCTAGCACAAGTCTTTTACACGGGTTATACAATACAAGCAGCTTGTTGGAGCATAAAATGTTTCTGGCTTTCTCAAAAGTAATTACTTGGTTTTCTACCCCATACCCAGTTCTCACCTTTATGCAATAATACATGTAGTTGCTCTAAGAGGGTGCTTAACCCCAGTAGGAAGTTACCAAAATAGTTGACGAGTCCCAGGAACGACTGCAGCTTCGTGACGTTCTGTGGCCTGGGCGCGTTCCTGATAGCCTCTGTATTGGCGTATGTGGGCCGAATGCCATCTGCTGCGATCTTTCTCCCCAAAAACTCCACTTCAGTTGCCATGAAGACGCATTTCAACCTCTTCAGCCGCAGCCCTTCGCGATCCAGTCCCTGGAGGACCTCCTCCAGGTTTTGTAGATGGTCGACGGTGTCCCGACCCGTGACCAATATGTCGTCCTGAAAAACCACCGTGCGTGGTACCGACTTGAGTAGGCTCTCCATGTTTCTCTGGAAGATCACTGCAGCCGACCGAATTCCAAACGGGCATCTGTTGTAGATGAACAGTTCCTTGTGCGTGTTGATGCAAGTGAGGCTCTTCGAAGACTCCTCCAGCTTCTGCGTCATGTAGGCCGAAGTCAGGTTGAGCTTGATGAATGTCTTGCCTCCTGCCACCATCGCAAATAGGTTGTCTGCCTTAGGTAGCGGGTATTGGTCCTGTAGCGAGAAACGATTAATAGTTACTTTATAATCGCGGCAAATCCTGACCGTGCCCATCACTTTTTAGTACTGGAAGAATCGGGCGGGCCCACTCGCTGAATTCCACTGGGGAGATGATGCCCTCGCGTTGCAGCCTGTCCAGCTCGATTTCCACTGTCTCCTTCATCATGTGAGATACCGCTCGCGCCTTGTGGTGAATGGGTCGTGCCTCTGGGACCAAGTGGATCCACACCTTCGCCCCAGAAAAGTTTCCAATGCCTGGCTCAAAAAGGGAAGGAAATTTGTTAAGAACCTGGGTACATGAGGCCTCATCGACATGTGATAGCGCTCGGATGTCATCCCAGTTCCAGCGTATTTTGCCCAGCCAGCTCCTTCCAAGCAGTGTGGGGCCTTTGCCCGGGACAATCCAGAATGGCAGTTCGTGCAGCGTGTCCTCGTAGGTGACCTTGACCATGGCGCTGCCCAGGCCAGTGATGAGCTCTTTGATGTACGTTCTCAGTTTCGTGTGGATGGGGCTCAGGGCTGGTCTGAGTGCCTTGTTGCACCACAGTCTCTCAAACATCTTTTTACTCATGATGGATTGGCTAGTGCCAGTGTCCAGTTCCATGGCTACGGGTAAGCCATTCAATTTTACATTTAGCATTATAGATGGACATTTCGTCGAAAATGTGTGCACCCCATGTGCTTCAGCATCTGCCTCCTCTCTCTGAGGCTCGAAGTTGCTTTGATCCACCATGGACTGATCTTCCACTGCCACGTGGTGATTAGCAGGTTTTGCAGAGCTTACAGCTCATCTGCTAGCTTGTTGGAGGTGCCCCATTGTTCCAGAACTCTTGCAAACATACCCTTTGAAGCGACATGAATAGGCTGAATGGAAGCCTCCACAACGCCAACAAGGTGTGAATTGCCTTACATTCATTCTTTGTTGTGGACTCTGAGTCATCTGGGTCACCTGAGGCCTGCTGGCAGTTGCAGACTCGTGGTTTCTGCCCTTTACATTTCTGCTCGCAAACACAGTTTCAGTTAATTTATGAACATTGCTAGCACTTGTGTGCTGACAGATTTGTTTGGTGTTATCACTGGTGGACATAAACGCCTGTGCTATCGCAATGGCCTTACTGAAGGTCGGTGGCTCTACAGTCAAAAGTTTTCGTAGGATGGTCTCGTGGCCAATGCCCAGTACAAAAAAGTCTCTGAGCATCTGCTCCAGGTAGCCATCAAACTCACATTGTCCTGCAAGTCACCTTAGCTCGGCGATGTAGCTCGCCACTTCCTGACCTTCAGATCGCTGCCACGTGTAGAACCGATACCTTGCCATCAGCACGCTCTCCCTCGGGTTAAGATGCTCCCGATCCAGTGTACATAGCTCTTCATACGACTTATCTGAGGGTTTCTGGAATCTTCTGGCTCCGGTGCCCCACAGACCGTGAGGAGGACCGCTCTCCTTTTTGCACTGCTTCCTTCTCCATCCAGCTCGTTGGCGACAAAGTACAGGTCTAGCCGTTCGACATTGGCTTCCCAGTCCTTACCCTCCGAGAACTTCTCCAGGATGCCCACAGTTTGCTGCATCTTTGCGTTGGATTCGTATACTCGTCGCCAGTTATTGTGTTCCTAACACAGATGAAACTGCACGCAGGGAGGTTGAAGTAACAGTGACCTCTGTCTTTATTAAGACACTCCAGAGTGAGGAACGGGCCGGTTTATATACAGTGCTCCCAAGATCGCTTGGGACTTCAGGGGATGTACTCCCTGGTGGCGAAACATGGGAGTGTATGCTTTACAGAAACACAACAGCTTCTTGTTGGCCGGCATGGACACGATAGTTGAAATGGCCTCCTTCCGTGCTGTAAACTTCTATGATTCTATGATCCCAAGCCCCACCAAAATAAACAAGTTCTTATCTCTGAGCTCCTCTTCAACCGGGATGCCAGCTGATGCTGTTTAAATGGCAATCAGGGCCCTATGTACCTCATCGGACTCTGATTCACATTTTAAATGATCCCACTCCAGCTGTCCTGGCTAGTGATGGCCGGAATGCGACGGTCGGTCTTCCCCACCATTTTTGAGGAGCAAAGTCCTGTTTCTGCCAAATTAGGCTGGAAAATTCAGCCTCTCATCTTCTGTACTCAAGTTAAATCTGGCTCATATGCTTTCGTATATTTCCTATTAGTTGTATTTGGCCAAGAGTTCTGACGAAGGGTCGTCGACCTGAAACGTTAATTCTGTTTCTATCTTCACAGATGCTGCCTGACCCGCTGAGATATCCAGCATTTTCTGTTTTTATTCCAGATTCCAGCATCCGCAGTACTTTGCTTTTGTATGCTTTCCTGTTGGCTTGAATATAAGAATAGTGTAGCATGAAGATATTATTTTTTGAAGCATTGGTATTGCCATGTATTGTGTATGCAATATCTGAATAGACTGAATACTGTAAACTCTGAACAAGTACAAACCTGGATCTACTTTATTAGGGCCCAAAGTGATTACATTACAAGAAGGCTGGCCATTTATACCTGGGCCGCACCCATGTGCGCACAGCCCAATGATCTCCCACAGTGGCGCCACCTGGTGGCTAGTAAACCCAGGCATACATACATGACAATATCCCGCTTTAAGATATTCATAATGATCTTTTTACAAATTGAGATGGTCCGGGGCTTTCCGCTCCTGAGTTGAACGTCTCAGTTCAACTCCAGCCTTGGGCAAGTGTTCTGAGTCTGTTATGACTGGGGGCTGGGCAGCTGATCTGATGGGAGTGGCAATGACCATGTCAGGGATTGAAAGTCCAGATTCATTGATCATGTCAGGGATTGAAAGTCCAGATTCATTGATGACAGCGGAGTCCTCTGATGACTGAGGGTAGGTTGGTTGGTCACTGATTGTGTCTTCTTCAGACTGTTCCGGTTCATCCATGTGCCACAGCTTTATCTGATCGACATGTTTCCTGCATGTTTGCCCATTCTTGAGCTTAACAATAAACACTCAGTTACCCTCCTTGGCTGTAACAGTACCGACGATCCATTTGGGACCTTGACCATAATTCAGTACATACACAGGATCATTGATAGAAATATCGCGTGACACAGTAGCGCGATCATGATACCCTTGCTGACTTTGACGTCTGTATTCGACACGATTATTCAAGTCGGGGTGGACAAGAGAGAGCCTGGTCTTGAGATCTCTCTTCATCAATAGTTCAACAGGGGAGACCCCGGTAAGCGTATGGGGTCTTGTCCTGTGACTAAGCAATATGCGTGACAAGCGAGTTTGCAGTGAACCTTGAGTTACATGTTTCATACTCTGCTTGATAGTTTGGACCCCACGCTCTGCTTGTCCATTGGATACGGGTTTGAATGGTGCTGACCTCACATGTTTGATACCATTGAGTTTCATGAACTTTTGAAACTTCATACTGGTGAAGCAAGATACGTTGTCGCTTACAACAATGTCAGGCAGATCCTGCATAGCAAACATGAAACAAAGGTTCTCAATGGCAGCTGTGGATGTGCTTGATGACATGATTGTACACTCTATCCACTTGGAATAAGCATCCACCATAACTAAGAACATCTTTCTCAGGAAGGGATCTACAAAGTCGATGTGGATCCTGGACCATGGTTTAGATGGCCACGACCACAGACTCAGCGGCGATTCCGCTGGTGCCTTACTAAGCTGCATGCAAGTGTTGCACTGATGCACACATGATTCCAGATCGAAGTCAATTCCAGGCCACCATGTATGAGACCTGGCAATGGCTTTCATCATGACAATACTGGGATGCGTGCTATGTAGATCATGCACAAATTTCTCTCTGCCTTTCTTGGGCATAACAACACGATTACGTCACAGTATACAATCTGATTGAATGGATAGTTTGTCTTTGCGACGGTTGTAAGGTTTGGTCTCCCCACACATTTGCTTGGGTAGGGCAGACCAATCACCACTAAGGATACAATGTTTCACAACTGATAATATCGGGTTCTGGCTGATCCAGGTCTTAACTTGTTGGGCCGTGACAAGGGTTCCTTCACTTTCAAAAGCATCCATGACTAACAGTAGGTCTGATGGTTGTGGCGTTTCCACCTCTAGTGTGGGCAACGGCAGACGGCTCAATGCATCGGCACAATTCTCTGTGCCAGGTCTGTGGTGAATGACATAATCATAGGCAGATAATGTCTGCGCCCTCCTTCGGATGTGGGATGAAACGTTGGTATTGATACCTTTGTTCTCGGAAAACAATGAAATGAGTGGCTTGTGATCAGTCTCTATTCGAACCTCAGACTGAACAGGTATTGGTGCATCTTTTTAACACTGTAAACATATGCTAAAGCTTCTTTTTCTACCATGCTGTAGGCTCTATCCGCTTTAGACAAACTTCTGGGTGCATGCACGACAGGTTGAAGTTTCCCCGACTCATTGGCTTGTTGGAGTACGCAAGTCTATGACGAATGACATAATCATAGGCAGATAATGTCAGTGCCCACCTCTGGATGCGGGACAATGCATTGGTATTGATACCTTTGTTTTCCGAAAACAATGAAATGAGTGGCTTGTGATCTGTTTCCAGTTCAAACTGAAGATCAAACAGGTACTAATGCATCTTTTTAACCCCATACACACAGGCTAGTGCTTCTTTCTCTACCATGCTGTAGGCTCTTTCCGCTTTTGACAAACTTTTTGAAGCATATGCAACAGGTTGTAATTTGCCCAACTCATTAACTTGTTGGAGCACGCAACCAACTCCATACGACGAAGCATCACAGGCCAATACTAGATGCTTACATGGATCATAATGTACCAGCAGCTTGTTAGAGCAAAGCAAATTAGTAGCTTTCTCAACAGCTCTATCTTGAGACGCACCCCAAACCCGGTTGTCGCCTTTTCTTAGCAGCATGAGCAGTGGCTCTAATAAAGTGCTCAATCTAGGTAAGAAATGACCAAAGTAGTTGAGTAGACCAAGGAATGAACGCAGCTCCATCACATTCTGAGGCTTGGGTGCATTTTTGGTGGCCTTGGTTTTCGAGTCCATAGGCCTGATACCATCAGCAGCAATTTTCCTCCCCAGGAATTTGACTTCCGGTGCCATGAAGACGCACTTCGAGCATTTCAGTCTGAGTCCCACTTTGTCCAGACGATGTAAAACCTCTTCCAGGTTGTTCAGATGTTCAGTGGAGTCACGACCTGTGACCAGTATGTCATCTTGGAACACGACGGTTCTGGGGACGGACTTCAGTAGACTCTCCATGTTCCTCTGAAATATGGCTGCACTGAGCGAATTCCAAAAGGGCACCTGTTGTAGATAAACATTCCTTTATGAGTGTTGATGCATGTAAGTTTCTTCGATGTGTCAACCAGCTCCTGTGTCATGTAGGCCGACGTCAGATCCAGTTTAGTTCCGGGCTAGCGTTGCAAACAGGTCATCAGCCTTCGGTAACTGGTATTGATTCAGTTTCGAAACTTGGTTGATCGGAACCTTGTAGTCTCCACAAATCCTGACAATGCCATCACTTTTCAACACGGGAACAATGGGGCTGGCCCATTCTTTAAATTCGACCGGTGATATGATCCCTTCATGCTGGAGTCTGTCCAGTTCGATTTCGACCTTCTCCCTCATTATGTATAGAACTGCCCGAGCTTTACGATGGATAGGTCTTGCATCCGAGTCCATGTGGATCTACACCTTGGCTCCCGTGAAATTGCCGATGCCTGGTTCAAACAGCGAGGGGAACTTGCTCAGCAGTTGAGCACATGGAGTATCCTCCTCAGACAACAACGCTTTGATCTCATTCCAGTTCCATTTGATTTTTTCTAACCAGTTCCTGCCGAACAGCATTGAACCATTGCCTGGAACAATACATAACGGTAAATCGTGAACCGCATCATCATACGACACCTTGACTACTGCACTGTCAATCACCGTTATGAGTTCTTTAGTGTACGTACTTAACTTGGCATTGACTGGACTCAGCTTAGGCCTCACAGACTTGGTATCCCACAGCCTGTCGACTGTCCTCTGGCTCATTATTGATTGAATTGCACCTGTGTCCAATTCCATCGATACCGGCACACCATTAAGTTTCACATTAATCATTATCAGTTGGCTCTTTGTTAGGAACGAATACAGTCCATACACTTCCTCCTCTGCTATCTCGGATTGCATATCCGGATCCGCCGCGCTAGATTGTTCATCATCCTCCACATGGTGTGTCACAGCACGCTTGCTCAGTTGCGGACACATGCGCTGGAGATGCCCCACTCTCAAACAGCCTTTACAAATATAATGTTTAAATCGACACTGATGATGCCGATGATTTCCCCCATAACGCCAACACGGTGATATCAGATTCATTCCCATTGGCAGACTTTGAGCAGTCACAGGTTTCGCGTACGCAGTCGGGTAGGCCCTGCCTTATGCAGCGCTGCCAAACGACGATACTATCTTGTTTACAGTACTTGCCGAGTTCCGATTTTTCAATGATATCTGCTTTAAGCTTTTGTCCATCGTCATGATTGGGCAATCGTGATGGTCTTGCTCAAATCCAGTGGCTTCGCTGCCAGTAGCTTATGCAGGATCACCTCGTGATTGATGCCGATTACAAAGAAGTCCCACAGCATGTCTGCCAATGCAGTTTCGAACTTACACGGTCCAGCTAGGCGTCTTAGGTCGGCAACGAATTCCGATACATCCTGGCCCTCAGAATGAACGTGCGTATAGAATCGATATCTTGAGATGATAATGTCTTCATCTGATTTGAGATGGTCACGTACCAGAGCATACAATGTCTCATAGTCCTTGTCCGTTGTTCTTAAAGGCGAGAGGAGATTCTTTATGAGTTCATAGATTTTCGGACTGCAAACTGTAAGGAGGACCGTCCGGCGCCGAACTGCGTCTGCCTCTTTCTCCATTTTGTTGGCCACGAAGTACTGGTTCAAGCGGTCTACAAAGTCTGCCCAATCTTCTCCCTCCACGAATCTCTCCAGAATTCCAATTGTGCTCATTTTTGCATGCGAAGGTTCTTGTTACCTCATCGCCAAATGTTGTGTATTCAATAGCTCGATAGACTGAATACTGTAAACTCCGAACAGGTACAAACCTGACTCTACTTTATTAGGGCCCAAAGTGATTACATTACAAGATGGCTGGCCTTTTATACTTGGGCTGCACAAACGTGCGCACAGCCCAATGACCTCCGACAGTGGTGCCACCTGGTGGCTAGTAAACCCAAGCATACATACATGACACCATGCTATCTTCCACATGTCCCATGTTGTGCCTTCATAGTGCATTGCGACTGTTTTTGCAACGGAAGCTTCGCAATAATATTAGGCCTTTAGCATGAACCCCAATTACTGAAAGAAGTAGTATTGAGAACCATCAAGAGCTTTGGGGATTTTCTTTTCTCCTGTTATTCTGCTTTTTGATAATCCTTTTTCTTGGCTTTTGATTCTCTTCCTTCTATCCCTTTTTTATCTTCCCTATCACTTACTCTCTAATTCCCACTGCCCAGAGGTAATAGGTATATGTATAGGTACCTATTACCTATTAGACTAAGGGTCATCGACCTGAAATGTTAACTCTGTTTCTCTCTCCACAGTTGGTGCCTGACCTGCTGAGTATTTCCAGCACTTTCTATTTTTCAGATTTCCAGCATCCGCAGTATTTTGCTTTTGCTTTTGTATATGTATATCCAAGTTTCAAACCTTTCCATAACTGGAAGTTTTAAAACTGCCGAAGCAACTTTGGCATATAAAATAATAGCCTTCACTCACTTCAAATCTCTCCATTGCCCTGAAGAATTATGTAATTAAAGATAAATTCAACATTTCACCATAACTTTGTCAATATTTGTAGTGTGCAACATTTGAACCTTTGCTGTAAATCCAGTTACCAGACATTGCATTGTACCCTGAAGCACTGATTCAATTGCACTTGGCAATTATATCTGTTGCTTTTCATTTCTGACAGGAAAAATAAATAAACCTTTCCCGTAGTCTTGGCGTTTGTGTGCCAAGTGTATTTTACCCAATGTGTTCTAAAGTAGCAGGTTGATTTTAGCTATTGAAAGAGCTGTTACATTCTGCTACCTCGGTAGTGTTCTCTTGCAGACTGCCATAACCGACAACTATGTCAATCACCAGATTAATAGGGCCAGCTCTGCCTTTGACAAACTAGAGTAAAGTCTCTGGCAGCATAGTCTGGTATCAAAACTTGCTACATACCAAGCTGCTGGTCTCACCATCCTACTGTATGGCTGAGAGTCATGGATTTGCCTCCAGCGTCTCATCAAGCGATTTGACCATTTCCACTTACGCTGTCTACGTCATAATGTTGACATCCAATGGCAGGACAGGGTGCCTAAATTATGCCCTCAAGTACTGCAATAAAACTGGAATTGAGGCCATGATCAAAAAGGTCCAGTTGCACTGGTCTGGAAACGTCATTCACATGCCTGATTATAGAATTCCCAAATAAAAACAGAAAATGCTGGAAATACTCAGCAGGACAGGCATCATTTGTGGAAAGAGAAACAGAGTTAACATCCTAGAAACTGGGCCACTTACCATCACAAGTTACTGCCGCGATCCAATTGAAAAATGGCGTCCGCTATTCTAGCGCCCTTCTCTGGCCCGGGACTCGGCAGTCGCCATTTTGGTGAGGGGCTTAAGGTGGCCGTGAAAATGTAAATTAAGAGAGGGTGACATCAGCCGGCAACGTCACCTCAGAGAACATCAACCTTAGTGCTGAGTTAAGCGCTGGGTCCTAACTTTGTCTTGAAACCCCAACATTCAGCAGACTGACCAAGGCGCTATCAGCATTTCTTAAAGGGACATGCACATCTATCAGGTAAGTTTGCATTTAAGCTTTTGGAATATTTATTTTATTGAAGTTGTGGCGTGGTGCAATATATGTTAAAAGAAGTGTGTAGGGAGTGCTGCTGGACACTTGCAAGGCCTTGGATGGTAAAGGAAGGCCTCTGCCAAGACAGAAAATACTGGAAAAACTCAGCAGTTCAGGCAACATCTGTGAAGAGAGAAGCGGAGTTGCCGTCTCAGGTCGAGTTGCTGCATCACCTGTTGAGTGTTTCCAGCATTCTATGCTTTCATTCCAGATTTACAGCATCCGTTCACAGAGGTAAGAGGAGGGTGCAGAAGAGGAAGACGCAGAAGAGGAAGAAGCAGAAGAGGAGGACACAGAAGAGGAAGAAGCAGAATGAAGGATGCAACCCAGAGTTGGGATATCCAGGTTGGAATTATCCATCTGCAGTACCAGTAACCACAATCCCAATTCCACTTTCAACATTTGTCCTAACCTTACCTTCCCTCCGTCACTGACCATCATAGTGTCCTCTTAGCCACAATGCAAAAATAAAAGCCACCACAAAGAAAACTTTCCAATCCAACTTAATACACCCATCTATCCAAATATGACATCAAGAAATTAACTCATCACCCTTATGCATTCCAATAGAAACTGTCGTGTGTGCATCCTACTGATGTCACACAGTGCTACCCTAGTGGCTGCAGCATGGCTGGCGGAAGGCTGCTGACTTTCAGTGACGGACACTGCAAATGGCCTTGCTGATTGCTGGGAGTGTGAAACCAAGTGTGGGTGTTTCTTATGATTCACTCTCTTCCTCTTTTTGGTCACCCACTGGCTGGGCAGGCTGCATTTCTTGCGTGTGTGAAATGGGAAGGTACAAGAGTGGAGCTGTGGTGAGGGGAGGGCGGGAACGCATGAGGTGCATGCAAGAAGGAGGGTAATGTATGAGGATACCAGCCATCTTGTATCCCTTCAGTACTGCTGCTGGCCAAGGGCTCAGCCATACCCCTGCCAAGAATGGCCAGCACGTTTCCTGCAAGGGGCTGAGGTGAAGCTAGGAATGGGAGCTGTGCCTCCTACTTGGTACAGATTGTTAGTGGGTGAGTGATTGGGTAGGGGGAGTCGTGCATTGAGAAGTATGTGAGGGTAGTGGTGCAGTTGGTAGGAGACAGCTTTTGAAGGTGCAATCACTGACCTTGACCACTGGTCTGAGGTCATGAAGCTTCTTTAGGCACTGAAGCCAGGTCACTGTGAGTGACACTGCTGGCAGTGACGGCTCAGTGATGTAATCGTTCATTTTGGAGTACCTCCTGGTCCCTGTGAGTAGAGGACCTCTCTTGTAGTGTTGACACCCTGCACAAAGCTGGAGTGCTGCATGCGAGACCCTGGGTGCTCCTTCCCTGGTTTGCTGAGTCTTTTGTGTTAGTGCTGAGGGACTTTTCCCATTTTTTTTGCTGCAGTAGGGAATTCAGCTTTCAGAACTGAAGACTTCCATTTGGGAATTCTTTTTTTTTCAGGGCAGCTGAGCTGTAAGTGCTAAAAACTGCATATTTTTACATTATTTTTTTTTCATTGCAGAAGGCATTACCCCTTTAAGAAAATGACAGTGTTTTCTGAAATCACAGCCTTGCTTTCAGAAGGTTGTTCTAGCTGTACTGATGCTTTGACCACACTACACTGGGGCCTACTGCCGGAACCAACGCCACCAAGGCAGCGTTCCACAGCGATTTACGCGCTGGGGTAATGATAATCAGTCCCCACGCCAATTTTTCGATCCTGCCAGAGCCACCATTTTCGCCAGCCATTAACATTAGGCCATGGTGGCACCGGCAGCTTTTGTGACAAATATGAATTTCTAGGCCAACGTTTCAGGTCGATGACCTTTTAGGCATCGACTTGAAACATTAACTCTGTTTCTCTCTCCACCGATGTTGCCTGACTAGCTGAGTATTTCCATCATTTTCTGTTTTATTTCAGATTTCCAGCATCCGCAGTATTTTGTTTTTGTAATTCCCAATGCCATCTTCTACAGCAAGCTGCAGTCCGGATGCCGCAGCAGAGGTAGATAGATGAATGTTCCCAATGTTGGGGAAGTCCAGAACCAGGGGTCACAGTCTAAGGATAAGGGGTAAGCCATTTAGGACCGAGATGCGGAGGAACTTCTTCACCCAGAGAGTGGTGAACCTGTGGAATTCTCTACCACAGAAAGTTGTTGAGGCCAATTCACTAAATATATTCAAAAAGGAGTTAGATGAGGTCCTTACTGCTAGGGGGATCAAGGGGTATGGCGAGAAAGCAGGAATGGGGTACTGAAGTTGAATGTTCAGCCATGAACTCATTGAATGGCGGTGCAGGCTAGAAGGGCCGAATGGCCTACTCCTGCACCTATTTTCTATGTTTCTATGTTTCTATGTTTCTATGAAATGCTTTAAAGACTAACAAAGGCCATCTTAAAATCTTTCAATATCAATCCCTGCACCTGGGAAGACATGACCACGATGGCGTCTGAATAAATTTGAGATTGCTAGATCTGGCTGCCAAGCGCCCAGCACCCAATGCAACTCACCTGCTTGCTTCACCTGGTTTCCAATGTGTTATGTGCGCTTGTATATATGTCCATTCAGGACTAGGCTCTTTCCCCATCAGTCACCAACTGAGACTCATTGGAGACTACATCATTATATTTTCAATTATTTGATGCAATTTGTACTGAAACTCTGTAGTTAACCCTATGTTCTGAATTATGTCTCAATCCATTTGTTGGATGGTTGTAGTCATGATTGGTGTTGGAATTGTGAGCTGCATGTCAGAACTTTGATAGCTGTAATGTCAATGCACACTTTAGCAATTAGTGCTCTTAACATTCTATCTTAGTTTAGTTTAGTTGCACTACATAGCAGAAACACCAACATTTGAAGAGCACTAATACATTTACTTTTTTCCATTACCCTTGCTTATTAAAATCAGATATTTTGCACATATCATCATAATAACAATTTCCTTAGCACACCTTACATCTTCTCACCTCACTTGACCAGTGTTTCCATTTTCACTATTTTTTCCCCTGTGGTTGAAAGTATCCACGTTTGCCTTTTTTTCAGACCCTCAGACAGATCATTATTTTAGTCTTGTTTCTCAGTCTCTGGGAAGCTTTCGAGCCCTTGAATACCTTTCCAAAAAATGGTTGTCATTATTTCCAATCAACAGGCTCTGCATTTGTAGCTAGATTTGGTTAGATTGTTAGTTAGTAGCTTTCTTGTCTTTCAGTCAGAAAGGTGTCGGTTCAAGACACACTCCAGAACTTAAGCCCATATTCTAGACTGATGCTCCAGTGTAGGACTGAGGGAGTGCTGCTATTCTTTAGGTGAGTGGACTGAGGGATTATTTTGTCATCTTAAATTGAGATCTTGTCTGGTTGTTCAGGTTTTGTTCGAGTCCCCTTGGCATTATTGTGAAGAAGAGCAGGAGGTTTTTTTTAGTATCCTGGCCAAGAATTCCTCCCTTAACCAACATCATTAAAAAAAGTGGGCCCCTGGTCATTCATTCCATCGCTGTATATATTTTATTGTGTGCAAAGCAACTGTCAAAGTTACCTACTTAACAACAGTCATTGCACAACAAAGCTATTGAATGTGAAACACATTGAGCCATCTCTGAGACACGTGGGGCTATACAAATAAAATAATTTATTTTCTTTAATAGTCTTTTATTGGTCCATTCCCCCCCCCTCCCACCACCCCATGAAGTCTTAGACAAATGGTGTATAGTTTGCTTATTTCTGATTTTTAAATCCATGTTTAATCTTAGCCTTTGCTTATTTGATGGCTTAAAATGTAATATTTCCTCAGTCTTCCCTCTTATAATCCACAAAACTGTTAAACTTCTTGCATTCATCCATTTATCAATTTGCAGCTTCCAATGTTTCAAACAACATACAGTATTTTCAGTTGGCTTATTACTCATTTATTAGTGCTCCAATGTATGTCACACCAGTTCTAATTATAATAGTCATAGATAATTGCTGTGCTGAAAAATTGTTGGAAAAACGATGAAAGATTATTATGGATATGAAACAGAGTTGGGCTCCTTCAGTTGTCTTACTTGCCATGGATAGTAAATCCTCTGCAATCATTTTCTAAAACTTTGCCAATGCATTATACAATGCCTAAACTGCAGATGCTCAAACTATAAACAAATTCAATATTTTGCTTCTGGAAGGATTATTTCAGTAACATTACTGTCATCTTGAATTGTACAAAATGTTCATGTTTTGAATGAAAATTTGGTGCAATTTTGTTACAAAATGCAAACCAAACCTTTAAGGATAAAGTTATCTTTGGTTTGTTCTCATTGCATTGTTCAGTTAAGTAGGTTGAGATATTGATTTTGTTTACATGATTTTGGACTATGGCCAGACTGTGTAGTGACTTATCTGTTCTAATTCCTAATGCTAGTGATAAAATCCAAGGCAGAGAAGCTCACAGCAGTTAATAATTTATTTAAACTTGTGTTCAATGGCTTTCATTATGAGCCAGGGCTGGGAGTCAAACACTGAGAGCGGATATCATTTTGAGTTGTTTAAAGTCATTCTGCATGATGGCTAAGGTAGGTTGTTGTAGGAGAATACATATACATTTAGTGTAGAAGACATCAAAAGGTGCTTCACAGAGGAGTAATCAATCTTTTACATAATCATATCAGATATTATGTGGCTTATTATTAACACTGTTGTAAATGTTGCCACCTGTGTTTGGATGATGAAATAAAGCATGCCTTTGTTACCTCTAGACTTGACAATTCCAATGCACTGCTGGCCAACCATCCATCTTCCATCCTCCATAAACTTAAGTAAATCCAAACATCTGTATCCTAATTCACACCAAGTCCCGCTCATCCATCACCCCCGTGCTCATTGAACTACATTGGTTCCTGGTTAAGCAACACCTCGATTTTAAAATTCTCATCCTTGTTTTCAAATCCCAACATGGCCTCACCCCTCCCTATCTCTGCAACCTGCTCCAGTCCTACAACCCGCAGAGATATCTGGATTCATCCAATTCTGGCCTCTTTTAATTGCTCCACCATTGGCAGCCGTGCCTTCAGTTGCCGAGGCCCTAAATGCTTGAATTCCCTCCCTAAATCTCTCCACCGCTCTTTCCTCCTTTGAGATGATCCTTAAAACCTACTTCTTTGACCAAGCTTTTGGTTATCTGTCCTAATATCTCCTTATGTGGCTTTGGTGTCAAATTTTGTTTGATAATGCTCCTGTAAAGTGCCTCATAATGTTTTAGTACATTAAAGGTGCTATATAAATGCAAGTTGTTTTTGTTGTCGACCTCACCACACCAACCTATCTGTCGTAGAAACAGTCCTTGTGAAGGCACAGTCTCGTCTTCATATTGAGGACATCCTCCATCATGCAGTATGGCACTACCAGCTAAGTGGGACAGATGGAGGAAAGATCTAGCAGCCCAAAACTGCACTTTATGAGATCCTGTGGGCCAAGAGCTGCATCAGATTTGAACACCACAACAATCTGTAACCACATGGCTAAGCACATTCCTCAGTTCTGAATTATCATTAAGCTGAGAAACCAACCTAGTTCAATGTGGAGTGTCGAAGGGTGTGACTGGAGTAGCAGCAGACAAACCTTAGAATATATTGAAACTACTGCACAGGACTACCGGCAAATTAAGCATCAAAAGCAGCTGGCTATTGACAAGGGTAAGTGGCCCTACAACCAACAGATGAAAACAAACACTATAGCCCTATAACATGCAGCTGAGTATGGTGGTGGAAAACCAGGCAACAGGCGAAGGAGACTCCATAAACATCCTCATCCCCAATCATGGTGGACCCAACATGTGAGTCCAACAGTCAAGGCTGAAGTTTTTTGCAGCATCTTTAACAAAAACAGCCGAGTGGACAATACTACACAACCGTCACCCAAGGTCCCACGATCATAGATGCCATTGTTCAGCCAATTCAATTCACTCCAAGTGAGATTAGGAAGCAGCTGAGTGCATAAGGCAGAGCGAATATTATGGCCCTGACAACATTCAGGCCATAGTTCCGAAGACATATACCAGAGATTTCAGGTCATAAAAGGTGCTGTATAAAGACCTTTCACAGAGCAGCTCGGGATTGGCAATCAATGCAACCTTGTCATGATCAAACTAAAAAAAAGAGGGTCTGATGAAAGGTTATTTACCTGAAATGTTAATTCTGTTTCTTTCTTCATAGATGCTCCCTGACCTGCTGAGTGTTTCCAGCATTTTCTGTTTTTATGCCAAAAAAGAAAGATTTGATTCAGAGAGATAGAAACATGCAAATAGAAAGACAGTTAGCTTATTTCCTCATTCTAATTTGATTTTTAAAAATCAAGTTGAATTTTGAAAGCAAACAGAGCTGCTAAGGAAAACAGATTGGTAGGGAGGAGTGGAGAAAAACTAGTGGCGGGTGAGGGGAATTCTATCCTTTTGTCACCTGCTCATTGGGGTGAGTGCGAGTGGGTTGGAGTAGATGCTGAGTTAAAAGGAGGTGAGTGACAATTGTACAAGGGGGGGTGGAGAATTCAGGGTTGATGGGATAGTTCAATGGGGAAGAGGTAGTAATGGAAGTGAGTGAATGGTAGGAAAGAGGAGGTGAAAGGGCAGGGTCACAATGGGAGTTAAGGGATGGAGAGGTACAAATGATTTGGGGTGGAACTGGAAAGGGAGCTACTCACATTTTTCCCACAACCCCTTTGCCAAATACAACCTGTAACTGTTAGTGGCTTTTCTCCCTGCTATACTACCCACCACCTCCCACCTGAAAGGAAAGCAGAAATAAATAATAAAAGGCTGAGCGGTAAAAGAAAAGAAACAAAAGCAGAAGAGGAGAAAAATATCAGAGATCATGGGCTAGAAACCCCACTTTTGTGGTTCTCGCCCAAAAATAGGCATTATTTCTGGTGTGAGCGGTAAGAAAGGGTTTTCAGATCACCGGCTTCTCGCCCATTCTCAAACCACCTAGTTTACATTTTTGAAAATGGGCGTTACTGCGAGCAATATCAAATGGGCGGTAGCGTAAAATTTTTCTGACCTTCTGCCGTAAAGTGTGGCCATCCTTAGCAACGGCATGGCAACACTCATTTCCTGTGATTCTGGAGGTCAAGGGTCACCATGACATGCGCAGAAGAGGAAACAGAGAGCGCGGAAGGCGTGTCTGGGTATGGTGTGGCTGCTTTGGGAGGAAGGAGGGAGATTTTAGAGTTTCACAGCAAGTAGGCAAACAAAATTTAGCTGTTACCAGCCACATATTTGACCGAATTTGCCCTATAATGGAGAGAGAGGAGGAGCCATCACAGCACGCTGAGGAGACTGACGCTGGAGAGAGCACTGAGGTAGGAGAGGAGCAGATTGGAGGCCGCAAAAGAGCCAGGAGATTCTCGGATGAGGCAAATGCCTCCCTCCTGCAGGAGGTCGAGTTACGCTGGGGTGATTTGACACAGGTAGGCCCCAAAGGCCTACCAGAGGAAATGGACCGAGATAGCAGAAGTGGTCTTGTCGGCGACCAACGAGGTACATGAGGGCAACCAATGCTGCAAATGATGGAACAAACTTGTAGGATCCACAAGAGTAAGTATTACATTGATTTACATGTACTTATGTATTTATATAATTTGATTTGTAACAGTCATGGGTGACGATCAACAGATGTGAGGTCTTGCACTTTTACCAGGAATGTTTTACTCAAAGCCTGCGGTCACGGTGTATGTCTTTAGGTAAAGAAAAATAATAATCATAATAATTGTTATGTCTTGAATAAAGAATCAGACCAGATGCTGCAAGCTCAAAGTAAGGTGTGACCGTAGTCCTTTATTACAGGTCTCCAGAGTGCCCCTCTAGCCTGTGAGGCCGCCTTATGTACAGGTGCTCCCAAGGGATTGTGGGATCCCTTGGGACCCCAGGGGATGAGTCGTCTGGTGATTAAACATGGTATTTACAGGTTGACATATATAACAATAATCATGATTACATCTGTCGGTTATATGTTGTATCAGTGTCTGTGACAGTACCTAGCAATATCACGCAATGATCTCATGCCATGTCGTCCTGGTACCTTTTACGGAAGAAGCTATGTGTCATGTATGTACATTCTGTTTCTAGCCACCAGATGACGTCATTGTTGGAGGCCACTGAGCAGCATGCACATGGTGCAGCTCAAGTATAAAAGGCCAGCCATTTTGAGAGTCAGCGACTTTGGGCCAAAATAAAGCAGAAACAAGGTTGTACCTTGCTTAGTTAAACAATACTCAGTTTGAACCTTTATTGCATACATAACATTTGGCGACAAGAATACAAGAACCTTCCTTTGCAAAATGAGCATGATTGGATTTTTAGAGCGATTCATGGAGGGAGAAGATTGGGCAGACTTTGTGAGCCATTTGAACCAGTACTTCGTGGCCAACAAAATGAAGGGGGTCGATGATGCAGATTTGCAGCGGGCCGTGTTCTTCACTGTGTGCAGTTCAAAGATCTACGGTCTGATAAAGAATCTACTCATGCCTAATGATCCAACAGAGAAAACATACGAGGAGTTGTGTACATTGGTATGGGAGCACCAAAAGCCAGATGACGGCATCATCATCTCGAGATACAGGTTTGATACACACGTCCGATCGGAGGGCCAGAGCGCGGCGGAATTCATTGCCGACCTGAGGCGTCTAGCGGGACCGAGCAAGTTTGGGACGGTATTGGCAGACATGCTGCGGGACTTCTTTGTTATTGATATCAACCACGAGATGATCCAGCGCAAACTTCTGGCAGTGATGGAGTTGGATTTAAAAAGGGGCATCCAGATCGCTCAATCATGTATGACGATGGACAGGAGTCTAAACCAAATAGCGACGAAGAACCGAATCTTGGCAAGTACTGTAAATGCGATTGATTCGGCGTTCGGCAGAGCGACACATGGCAGGGCCTATCCGGTTGTTTCGCGAATGATTTGGCATTCAGCAGAACGGCACATGGCAGGGCATATCCAGCTGCGTTCACGAAACCCGTAGCTGCCCAAAGTCCGCCAGCGGGAATATATCCGACTTCTCCGTGTTGGCATTGTGGGGGAAATCATCGGCACCAGCAGTGCCGATTTAAGCAATATAGTTGCAAAGGCTGTCTGAGAGTGGGGCATCTCCAGCACAAGTGTCCATAGATAAACAAGCGTGCTGCGACACACCACGTGGAGAATGAGAGTCAGACTAGTGCGGATCTGGATACGCAATGCGAGATGCCAGAGGAGGAATTGTATGGACTGTACCTTTTCATGACCAAAAGTAAACCAATTTTGATTAACGTGAAGTTTAACAGGATACCGGTATCGATGGAACTGGACACGGGGCAAGTCAATCGATCATGTACAAGAGGGCATTTAATAAGCTGTGGGATACTAAGACTGTGAGGCCCAGGCTGAGCCCTGTTAATGCCAAGCTGCGCACGTACACCAAAGAACTGATATAAAAGTAACCGGCAGTGCAGAAATTAACGTGTCGTATAACGGTGCGGTTCACAAGTTACCGCTGTGGATTGCTCCAGGCAATGGCCCAACGCTGCTTGGCAGGAGCTGGTTGGAGAAAATTAGATGCGACTGGAATGACATAAAGGCGTTGTCATCGGAGGAAGATACATGTGCCCAAGTATTGAGCAAGTTCCCCTCGCTGTTCGAACTGGGTATTGACAACTTTACCGGAGCCAAGGTGCATATCCACGTGGACTCAGATGCAAGACCCGTCCATTATAAAGCTCGGGCGGTGCTGTATATGATGAGGGAGAAGATCGAAATTGAACTGGACAGACTCCAGCGTGAAGGGATCATATCACCGGTCGAATTTAATGAATGGGCCAGCCTCATTGTGCCTGTGCTGAAAAGTGATGCATAGTCAGAATCTGTGGAGACTACAAGGCTACGATCAACAGGGATTGAAACAAAATCAGTACCCATTAACGAAGGCTGATGACTTGTTTGCGATGCTAGCCGGAGGGAAGTCATTCATAAAACTGGACTTGACATCGGCCTATATGACACAGGAGTTGGTCGAGATGTCGAAGAGCATTAACACACACAAAGGACTGTTTATTTACCACAGGTGCCCTTTTGGAATTTGCTCGGCTGCAGCAATATTCCAGAGGAATATGGAAAGTTTACTGAAGTCCGTTCCCAGAACCATCGTGTTCCAAGATGACATCCTGATCACCGGTCGTAACTCCAAGGAACATCTGAACAACTTGGAAGAGGTTCTACTGCATTTGGATAGAGTGGGACTCAGAGTGAAATGCTCGAAGTGCGTCTTCATGGCACCGGAGGTCAAATTCCTTGGGTGGAAAATCACCGCTGATGGCATCAGACCTACTGACGTGAAAACCAAGAACATCAAGAATGCACCCAAGCCGCAGAGTGTGACGGAGCTGCATTCGTTCCTGGGTCTACTCAACTACTTTGGTAGCTTCCTATCTAAATTGAGCACCTTACTAGAACCACTGCACATGCTATTGAGAAAAGGCGACAACAGGGTGTGGGGTGCATTGCAAGACAGAGCTTTTGAGAAAGCCACCAATCTGCTTTGCTCGAACAAGCTGCTGGTACATTATGACGCATGTAAACATTTAGTTTTGGCCTGTGACGCATCGTCATATGGAATTGGTTGCGTACTCCAACAAGCCAATGAGTCGGGGAAACTTCAACCTGTCGTGTATGCACCCAGAAGTTTGTCTAAAGCGGAAAGAGCCTACAGCATGGTAGAAAAAGAAGCTTTAGCGTTTGTGTACAATGTTAAAAAGATGCACCAATACCTGTTCAGTCTGAGGTTCGAAATAGAGACTGATCACAAGCCACTCATTTCATTGTTTTCCGAGAGCAAAGGTATCAATACCAATGTTTCATCCCGCATCCAAAGGTGGGCGCTGACATTATCTGCCTATGATTATGTCATTCGCCACAGACCTGGCACAGAGAATTGTGCCGATGCTTTGAGCAGGTTGCCGTTGCCCACACCAGAGGTGGAAACGCCACAACCGGTGGATCTAATTTTAATCATAGATTCTTTTGAGAGTGAAGGAACTCGTCACGGCTCAACAAGTTAATGCCTGGACCAGTCAGGACCCGATTTTATTGGTGGTAAAGGGTTGCATACTCAAAGGGGATTGGTCTGGCATACTTAAGCAAATGTGCGAGGAGGCCAAACCGTACATTCATCGCAAGAACGAACTGTCTATTCAAGTAGATTGCATATTGTGGGGCAATTGCGTTGTAATGCACAAGAAAGGGAGAGAGAAGTTCGTGCGTGAGTTACACAGCACACATCCTGGTATATTGATGATGAAGGCCGTCGCCAGGTCCCATGTATGGTGGCCAGGAATTGATTCTGAGCTAGAAGCATGCGTGCATCAGTGCAACACTTGCATGCAGCTCAGCAAAGCACCAGCAGAATCGCCGCTGAGTCTGTGCCGTGGCCATCCAAACCTTGGTCCAGGATTCATGTAGATTTTGCAGGTCTCTTCCTGGGCAAGATGTTTTTAGTGGTGGTGGATGCTGATTTGAAGTGGATAGAATGCATAATCAGGTCATCCAGCATGTCCACGGCAACCATAGAGAATCTCAATGTCATGTTCGCGACACATGGTCTGCCTGACATAGTGGTGAGCGACAATGGGTCGTGCTTCACCAATCAGGAGTTTCAGGAGTTTGTGAAACTTAATGGCATAAAACATGTAAGGTCAGCACCGTTCAAGCTTGTGTCCAACGGGCAAGCTGAACGTGCAGTACAAATGATCAAGCAAAACATGAGGAGAGTAACCCAAGGGTTACTGCAAACCCGCTTGTCCTGCATACTAATGAGTTACAGGACAAGACATAGAAACATAGAAACATAGAAAATAGGTGCAGGAGTAGGCCATTCGGCCCTTCGAGCTCCCAGACACTCACAGGGGTCTCGCCTGCCGAACTCATGATGAAAAGAGGTCTTAAGATCAAGCTATCTCTGGTACACCTGGATTTAAATAATCATGTTGAATACAGAAGACAAAGTCAACAAGGGTACCATGATCACACAACTGTGTCACACAAGATTTTTGCAAATGATCCTGTATATGTATTGAACAAATGGATCGTTGGTACGGTCATAACCAAGGAGGGCAACAGAGTATTCGTTATTAAGCTCAAGAATGGGCAAACTTGCAGGAAACACATGGATCAGACAAAGCTGAGGCACACAGATAAGAACATAAGAACATAAGAATTAGGAACAGGAGTAGGCCATCTAGCCCCTTGAGCCTGCTCCGCCATTCAAAATGATCATGGCTGATCTGGCTGTGGACTCAGCTCCACTTACCCGCTCACTCCTCATAACCCTTAATTCCCTGATTGGTTAAAAATCTATCTATCTGTGATTTGAATACATTTAATGAGCTAGCCTCAACTGCTTCCTTGGGCAGAGAATACCACAGATTCACAACCCTCTGGGAGAAGAAATTCCTTCTCAACTCGGTTTTAAATTGGCTCCCCCGTATTTTGAGGCTGTGCCCCCAGTTCTAGTCTCCCCGACCAGTGGAAACAACCTCTCTGCCTCTATCTTGTCTATCGCTTTCATTATTTTACATGTTTCTATAAGATCACCCCTCATACTTCTGAACTCCAACGAGTAAAGACCCAGTCTACTCAATCTATCATCATAAGGTAACCCCCTCATCTCCAGAATCAGCCTAGTGAATCGTCTCTGTACCCCCTCCAAAGCCAGTATATCCTTCCTTAAGTAAGGTGACCAAAACTGCACGCAGTACTCCAGGTGCGGCCTCACCAATACCCTATACAGTTGCAGAAGGACCTCCCTACTTTTGTACTCCATCCCTCTCGCAATGAAGGCCAACATTCCATTCGCCTTCTTGATTACCTGCTGCACCTGCAAACTAACTTTTTGGGATTCATGCACAAGGACCCCCAGGTCCCTCTGCACCGCAGCATGTTGTAATTACTCCCCATTCAAATAGAATTCCCTTTTTTTTTCCCAAGGTGGATGACCTCACACTTTCCGACATTGTATTCCATCTGCCAAACCTTAGCCCATTCGCTTAACCTATCTAAATCTCTTTGCAGCCTCTCTGTGTCCTCTACACAACCCGCTTTCCCACTAATCTTTGTGTCATTTGCAAATTTTGTTACACTACACTCTGTCCCCTCTTCCAGGTCATCTATGTATATTGTAAACAGTTGTGGTCCCAGCACCGATCCCTGTGGCACACCACTAACCACCGATTTCCAACCCGAAAAGGACCCATTTATCCCGACTCTCTGCTTTCTATTCGCCAGCCAATTCTCTATCCATGCTAATACATTTCCACTGACTCCGCGTACCTTTATCTTCTGCAGTAACCTTTTGTGTGGCACCTTATCGAATGCCTTTTGAAAATCTAAATACACCACATCCATCGGTACACCTCTATCCACCATGCTCGTTATATCCTCAAAGAATTCCAGTAAATTAGTTAAACATGATTTCCCCTTCATGAATCCATGCTGCGTCTGCTTGATTGCACTATTCCTATCTAGATGTCCCGCTATTTCTTCCTTAATGATAGTTTCAAGCATTTTCCCCACTACAGATGTTAAACTAAGTGGCCTATAGTTACCTGCCTTTTGTTTGCCCCCTTTTTTAAACAGAGGCGTTACATTAGCTGCTTTCCAATCCGCTGGTACCTCCCCAGAGTCCAGAGAATTTTGGTAGATTATAACGAATGCATCTGCTATAACTTCTGCCATCTCTTTTAATACCCTGGGATGCATTTCATCAGGACCAGGGGACTTCTCTACCTTCAGTCCCATTAGCCTGTCCAAGCACTACCCGCCTCGTGATAGTGATTGTCTCCAGGCCCTCCCTTCCCACATTCCTGTGACCAGCAATTTCTGGCACTGTGAAGAACGAAGCAAAATAATTAAGGTCTCAGCCATTTCCACATTTCCCATTATTAAATCCCCCTTCTCATCTTCTAAGGGCCCAACATTTACTTTAGTCACTCTTTTCCGTTTTATATATCTGTAAAAGCTTTTACTATCCGTTTTTATGTTTTGCTAAAGTTTACCTTCGTAATCTATCTTTCCTTTCTTTATTGCTTTCTTAGTCATTCTTTGCTGTCGTTTAAAATTTTCCCAATCTTCTATTTTCCCACTAACCTTGGCCACCTTATACGCATTGGTTTTTAATTTGATACTCTCCTTAATTTCCTTGGTTATCCACGGCTGGTTATCCCTTCTCTTACCACCCTTCTTTTTCATTGGAATATATTTTTGTTGAGCACTATGAAAGAGCTCCTTAAAAGTCCTCCACTGTTCCTCAATTGTGCCACCGTTTAGTCTGTGTTTCCAGTCTACTTTAGCCAACTCTGCCCTCATCCCACTGTAGTCCCCTTTGTTTAAGCATAGTATGCTCATTTGAGACACTACTTCCTCACCCTCAATCTGTATTACAAATTCAACCATACTGTGATCACTCATTCCGAGAGGATCTTTTACTAGGAGATTGTTTATTATTCCTGTCTCATTACAGAGGACCAGATCTAAGATAGCTTGCTCCCTTGTAGGTTCTGTAACATACTGTTATAAGAAACAATCCCGTATGAATTCTATGAATTCCTCCTCCAGGCTACCCCGTGCGAGATGAGCCAGAACAGTCGGACGAAGAAACCATCGACGACCAACCAGCCTACCAGCAGTCTTCAGAGGACTCAAGGGTCATCAGTGAACCCAGAATTTCCATCACGGACCTGTTCAATAAAAATGGACTTGCAATTCCTGACATGGTCACTGCCACCCCCAACAAGTCAGTCATCCAGCCACCAGCCACAACAGACCCCGCACATTCACCCAAGGCCAGAATCGAACTGAGACGGCCAACCCGGGATCGCAAAGCACTGGATCATCTCAACCTGTGAAAGACTGTGATAAGATCTCAGAAAGGGGTATTGTCATGTATGTACATTCTGTTTGTAGCCACCAGATGGCATCATTGATGGAGGCCACTGAGTAGCACGCACATGGTGCTGCTCAGGTATAAAAGAGTCAGGCACTTTGGGCCTAAATAAAGCAGAAGTAAGGTTATACCTTGCTTCGTTAAACAGTACTCAGTTTGAACCATTATTGCATACTTAACATGATCGACGATGTGGTCCGATCAGAAGTGACCGGGTGGGGAGGACACCAGTCCCCAGCGACATCATTGAGATGGAGGAGCGAGTACTCACACTCATGGGGAAGCACCCCCGGACAGCAACGGATGCATCTGCAGACTCTGAATTGATGCCACCTGAGTAAAGCTTACACCATTGCGTGATCTAAAGTCAATAGATGCCACACCAACTCATCGGAACAATCATATATGATAGATGATTTCTAAAAGTGTCATAGAAATAATGCTGACTTCATGAAAATCATTGCAATGCACAATGTGTTGATGGTCATGAAATGTGATGTCTGCGATGATTTTGAGAGTGGTGGTGCTTTTGTCGTGCATATGCTGTATGTAGCGCTGGACTCACCTTGTCACCCTAGTACCCCCTTCCCCTCTAATAACCGCATTTGTGTTTTGCAGCTCAGCCAGCAGCGCGGCAGCAGGCAAGGCCACAGAGGCCAGAAGGTGGGGGCGCGGGGCAGGAGTCAGTGGATGATCCTACTACATCTGGTGCTGAGGAGCTCCAATTGTCACCCGTCAATCCGCTGAGTCTGTTCTCGACAGATGAGAGCGCGGACTTCAAAGAACCTGCATCGCTACACTCCAGAAGCCATTCCACCCCAAGGCCATCTAGTGGTCCTCCGTGTATTCCCGCCTGCACTCTGGAGGTGCTGGCCCCAAGCGCCTCTCCACAGGGCACCCCATTTGTCCCCAGGACGGCGCCGACCCTGTGGAGGCCTCATGAATGCGGCAGGTCTGTGCTATGAGCGCGACATGACAGCGGAGAGATGGTACAGTTTTCCAGGAGGACTGTAGACATTGGTGACCAGCTCATCGAGGCATTGGGGGGCATATCCCGACATCAGGCCACCATTACCGAGTACATTCCGCGCATGGCGGAGTCCCTGTACGCGATAGCCAGGAGCACTGCTGGCACAGGCCTCCCAGTGGTCCCTGAGCATGGCACTCCACCCCTAGGTTCCGCTCCGCCACTGCGAATGACAAATGAGAGCAAAGACCAAGATCCTGCTTCTGCATCAGAGAATGTTGCCCCCTCGGCACCCCCCGCTCCCGTATCCATGCACCCACCGCATCTGCCTTCATCCCCCCAATGAGGCACTGCCTGAGGAGCTCCTCGGCCAGGCACCATGGAACAAGAAAGGGAAGAGGTAGAGGTGGAGAGAAGGAGAGGGGGGAAGGAAAGTGAGGTGCATGTGTGCAGGTGATGGCTGTGTTATATCTCCACCTGAGTGTATGCGATTTGTTGCAATGTATGAGGGCTGCGGACCATGCTCCTGCTTTGCCTTTGTATTCTATGTTGGTGGACATGTTGAACGTGTGATTTATGTCAATGGTGGAAAAAGTGGGTGTGGGCGGGGGTTGGGTGTTATTGTCTGTGATACTTATGATTTCAGACCAATGTTGCTATTAAACTTTTGTTATTGAACATAAACTTGTTGTGCATTATCTCAGACAGCTGGACCGTTACACACTGGTGATTCCTTACCATAAAAGAGTTAAATACAACTTAACATCAATCAACGTAAACTTTAACTAGCACCAAGGTGATGGGCACCATTGATGTCTGAGCTGCACACACACAGCAGTGTGTCAGCGTTGTCACTCACATCAGCGCTCTTTCAGGCAAATATTTCTGATATCAGCTCCTCACGTAAGAGTGGGATTTAACAAATGCCAGCCACACCACTGGCATTCGTCCCACTTTTTGTGGGCGGTTAGTTCCACTTTTTGTGGGCGGTTTTTTGAGCGAGTGATATTGTGGGCGATATGTGTGCGAGGTGGTGAAATTGACAGTGGGTGATCTCCATGGCCACGAGTTTGGGTAAACAGTCGCCGGGCGTTAATATTCAATCTCGCCACTAATTCCATGAGGAAAGAAAGTAACGCTGGGCGATATTGTGGCGTTGAATTCGCCCATTCTGCTGATTCCACCCAAAAAAACTGGGCGGGCGGTAATTTTTTTCTCGCCGTTAAGCCCATTGGGAAAATAATGCTCGGTGTTAAGTCTCCTAAAGAAGCCCATCAGTTTCCATTTTGTGCCAAAATGGGAGCTATCTGGACGTTATACGTCATTTCAGCGGTAAAATGGGCATTAAGTGGGCGTTAAGCATGCAAAAAAAGTAGAGGTTCTAGCCCTATAATCTCTGACTTACACAATGCCAAGAGAGATCAAATAATAATATATTAAATATCTTGTGTTTGTGCACATTTTAGGTCAAATTTCCATTATAAATTCTTATATCGGTAGTGGTTGCATTATGACAACTTTACATTAGCTAATTTCTAGTATGAATATTGAAATAGGGGTTAGAAGGGAAAATTTAAAATAATATGGACCAAATGTATGACTTTATGTCTGCATGCCCTGGTCCAATTATGCCATCTAAACCTGCTTCACCAGAAGACTATACTTGGTTTTGACTCCCCATGCGCGGATCGACTAGTCTGCATTCCCTTCGTATAGATGCATAAAGGAATGGAAATAAAAAATCGAGAGAGCTGAAAACGGGCTGTTGATTCGCTATCTCCTGTTTTTCAGTATCGCACAAAGTCAAAATCTACCTCAATGTATGATGAGCTCTGTAATATATGTAACTGTGAATATGCTCACAGGTTTGTAGAGCTGTTGCATTCTGAGTGACTTAGCTAGTCACGTGTTGTTCACAAGACTCAATAAAACCCTCGTCAGTTGAGTGTAGGTCATCCATGATGAGCTTTGCAGTTGTGAGCCACAGTGGATGAACTGGTAATGTGTAGTCTGATTGTTAAGCCTTTGTTAATAAACCGACTAGTTCTTAATAGCAATGTGTTGCTATGAATTCTTAAGCAAAGGACCCATGAAGCAAATACCTTACAAGTTCCTCCCAATTAATCTAATGCTCCTTCTAGGTTCTACCCTAGTGTCAGAAGAAAGTAAAATATCTGGATGCTGGATGTCCCTGAAAACCTTTTGGGATGTGGGTGGCTCATTATATTCTTCTGTAGAATCATAAGATTCCCTGTCACTGCAGGTGCCATTTATACTACTATGGTGGCCACCAAGTCTTTCTGGTTCTGCATGGATCATTTCAGTGGACTGTCTGGGTGGTGGGGATGAAGAGTTATTTTAAGATCAAGTTCCCTCATCTGTGCCAACTCCCGCAATGCTCCTGCTGCTCTGTACACTCTCACCATTTCCCACCATCTGTGTTGGGACAGGTCTATAAAGCTTCAGAGAGGTTGTCGAAACTTGCATCAGGGTCCTGTCTCTCTAATTCCTTAGCATAGTCAGCCCAGACAAAATCAAATGACAGATATCGGAGTGCAAGGTCTCTATAGCATCGGTTATACCACTCCTGAGAGTAGCCACAGTCTGCTTAGGATTAATTAAGGTGAAGGGTCTCCTCTGCAGATCCTCTAGAGCTAGCATACACTCCTGATATAGGTAGTGGACTTCTCTGGAGGCAATGGATATCCAGTCAACCCTTTTCTGCTCTTCTGTTACGTTCACTTGTTCCTCATCATTTGTGCTGTGCATTGCTCACAACCAGTTTGGGATCTGCCAGGACCACTTGGCTCCAGACCTCACTACAGCCTTGGTCCAAACATAGACAAAAGAGCTGAAATCCAGAGGTGAGGTGAGAGTCACTGCCCTTGACATCAAGGCAGCATTTGACCGAGTGTGGCATAAAATTGATGTGAATAGGAAATGGGGGAAAACTCTCCACTGGCTGGAGTCATAACTAGCACAAAGGAAGATGGTTGTGATAGTTGGAGGTCAATCATCACAGCCTCAGGACATCGCTGCACGAGTTCCTCAGGGCAGTGACTTCGGCCCAACCATCTTTAGCTGCTTCATCAATGACCTTCTCTCCATCATAAGATCAGAAGTGGGAATGTGCGCTAATGATTGTACAGTGTTCAGTTCCAATTACAACTCCTCAGATAATGAAGCAGTCCATGCCCACATGCAGCAAAAACTGGAAGACATTCAGGCTTGGGCTGATAAGTGGCAAGTAACATTCGTGCCACAAAAGTGCCAGACAATGACCATCTCCAACATGAAAAAGTCTAACCACCTCCCAGTGACATTTAACGGCATTACCATTATTGAATTCCCCACCATCAACATCCTGGGGGTCACCATTGACCAGAAACTCAACTGAACCAGCCACATAAATAATGAGGCTACAAGAGCAGGTCAGAGACTGGGTATTCTGTGGCACATGACTCACCTCCTGACTCCCAAAGCCTTTCCACCATCTACAAGGCACAAGTCAGGAGTGTGATGTAATGCCCTCCACTTCCCTGGATGAGTGCAGCTCCAACAACACTCAGGGAGCTCAACACCATCCATTACTTGATTGGCATCCCATCCACCATCTTTAACATTCACTCCATCCACCACTGGCATACTGTGTTTGCAGTGTGTACCATCTACAAGATGCTCTGCAGCAATTCGCCAAGCCTTCTATGACAACACCTCCTAAACTCGTGACCTCTAGAAGGACAAGGGCAGCAGGTGCATGGAAACACCATCACCTCCAAGTTACACACCATCGTGACTTGGAAATATATCACCATTCCTTCATCGTCGCTGGGTCAAAGTCCTGGAACTCCCTCCCTAACAGCACTGTGTCAGTACCTTCACCATACGGACTGCAGTGGTTCAAAAAGGCGGCTCACCACCACCTTCTTAAAGGCAATCATGGATTGCCAGCGACGCCCACATTGCGGGAATGAATTTAAAAAAAAATTCCTTATCTAACTCTATACATTCTGCTAGCATGGAACACTATTACAGATTTCAGGTCTGCCTTAGATATTCTCTTGTGTTAGTGTCACTGATCTCTCCCTTAAGGCAACCTGCTTCCCTCATGATCAGAAGTTTACTTTTAGTACCCAATGTCTAGACGTTAACCCAGGGAGTATGTCAATGAAACCCCGTTATAATTTGTTGGCAACATGTGTTATTGATCCTTGAAGTTATTTTGAATCTTTCTAGTGATCGAAATCTTAAATATTTGAAGTGGTATTTTGTGATGGTCTGCTATTCATTATCAATAATTAAACATTAAAATAACACTTAAAAGAGTTAAATAAAAGTTTTAGATGAAGGTTGCAGCCAATGTTATTGGCACCTGTCGAGAAACAGAGATTAATAGTTGTCCTGGGCTCAGTAAAAGCCCTATAGCACCCATGAAATTGGGGACTTACTCACACATAGTCAATGTGATTGGCCAAGTTTGGCACATGCTACTCTTAACCTTAACATTTCACAGTAAGAAGCTAAGTGAGAAAGTGTCCTCTGGTCTTCAGGTATTACAATCATTGATGTCTGGACAAACTGAAATATATAAAAACACTGAATCACCTGAAAATGAAATTTTAATAACCTAGCTAGCATTATTTTAAATTGCAGTCATACTGGCACCTTCAAAGGTACAGCATTAGACTCCCGTCCTAGTAGCAGCCCCTCAGACCCCAGCCTTGAGTGGCATTGAAACATAGTTGCCCTCTTTTGGTTAAATTCATCAATTCCTAATTGAATACTAATCAGGCTCCGATGCAATGCATCATTGCTTCTCCTGGGATTAAAAAAAATTCAACGAGCAGCAATAGTTATTTCCTGCATAGTACAACTCCTGTCAGTTTATTACACAGCAGCACTGACAGTGACCATGAAACACTGCCATTCTTGTTGAAGGAGGCAGCATGGCACCATGAAGATAGCTAATGAAAAGTATATATATTTGCTCTACAATCATAAAATATATATATTTTAAATACAAACTGCATTGATGCAATGGTATATTTTGCTATGTTTATATATTTTGATTATAGTGTACAGTTTTGATAAATAATTGAAATCCACAAAATTCACTTTTAAACTGAACTTTGAAAATGTCAACATGTTAATGGTAAAATTAGATCTGATTTCCTCATTACACATGGTTTAATATTTAACAGCACAGCATAAAAGCAATAATAAATGAGAATGTACTCCTGAGGAGGTGAATGCTAAACTGATTTTATTGACTTTTATTTCTCTCAGAGTCTTGTGTGTCCATATAGGTTTTTTGAAACCAAAAATAAAAGCTCTCTAGATTAATTAGAATTCTTTGCATGAATTCAGTAATTTACTCAGGCCCTGAAATTATGCCGTGGGATATTAGAGTACAAAGGCTTAATACGTTGATCTGAAATTCCTCTTTCCTGCTTTAAAACACTGCCTCTGTTAAAATAACGGTGAGAAGCATTTCATACGATTATGTTCAGAATTATCACGCTGGTATCCCATGGGATAATTTCAGGGCTTAGTACATTTTTGGGTGAAGTTTAGTTTTCATCCCCCTACTGTTGTACGTTGCACAATGTGGTATCTTCCCAAAATAGCACTCGTTCACTTTCATAATTGTGATGATATTTTTATGACATCACTTTTTAAATAATTACTATCAAATAAAATGCTTAACCATAACTTGGGAAATTGACTGCGACATAATGCTGTGTGCTATGTTTTATTTATTTGGAGCATTGTAAGAAGAAGCTGCATTTTTTCCATCTCTCAGAAATGTCCCAAAACACTTACAATGAATTACCTTAAGTACAGTTGTTGTACGTGTTACATAAAGAATTTTCCAACAGTAACAATCTTATGGACTCATGCTTATTTCATTGAACACACAGATAAAGAAAGAGCTTAAATTTATATAGCGCCCTTCATGACCTCAGGATGTCCCAGAGCACTTTACAACCAATTAAGTATTTTTGAAGAGTAGTTACTGTTACAATGTGGGAAGACGAAACAGTTAATATACACTTAAAAAGGCCCAACAAACATCAATGACATAAATGACCAGATAATCTGTATTTTAGTGATGAAGGTTGAAGGATAAATATTGGCCAGAAACCAGGAGGACTCCCTTGCTCTTCTTCGAATAGTGCCACGGGATCTTTAACATCCACCTGAGAGGGAAGACGGGGCCTTGGTTTGAAGTTGCATCCGAAAGACATCTCTGACAGTGCAGCACTCCCTCACTAGTGCACTGAAGTGTCAGTTTGGATTATGTGCTCAAGTCTGTGGAGTGGGGTTTAAACCCATTAACATCTGACTCAGAGGCAAGAGTGCTATCATTGAGCTAAGGCTGATATTCATTAAAAGGATTTTCATTTTGCTGCAGATATACAATTGTACAATGTACACCAGAACACATCATAACCTCTGTATTATTACTTGGGTTGCTATTTGTTGCAGAAACTGCCAGAACTAGATAGGCTTTAATTTTACTATGATTCTTTAACAGCACCAAGGAATACAGGTTGAACCTCCCTTTTCCAGAACTCCCTTATCCAGAACCATCCCTCATCCAGAATCATTCCTGGCCACCGGGTGGTGCATGTGCAGAACTCCGACATGAACAAATTGAAGAAATTGAAGCCCTTCCTCGCTGCCGACTCCCGCAGTCGCTGGCCTGACCCCGCGATCCAATCACTGGCCTGACCCCATGATCCAGCGCCCCCCCTCCCCCCCATGATCTCTCTGCTGCACTCCCAGCCCAAAGCCAGCCAGCCCCGACATCCCCTTGCTCAGTACCTGTACCATCTAATTTAACGTGACCACCCCTCGTCTGGAAAAATCCCTTTTCCATAACAGGCCACGTCCCGAGGATTGTGGATAAGGGAGGTTCAACCTGTACCAATCAAAAAATCTCCAATTATATGTTATAATAACTATCTATAAATACATCCATGTACAAATACATAGATATATTTAAGAGGCAGAGATGACCGATAAAGTAAAGGTCAAAATTTATATAAAATATTTCTGTTTTGTATTGGAACAAGAATGGCTGGTGATTCTTGCACTTGTTTTTTTGGTTTCCTCCAGCATATCACTGCAGCATTGCTTCCAGATCGTACATGCCAACTGGCATTGTTTTCTGGTAAAATTCCCTTCATTTAGTCAGTTTTGTCGAACTTGAAATTTCAATTATAATTTATTTTGCTACTCATTTTAGAGTTTGCTTCATTTTATGTATTTTAAAACATTAAAAAAAATTTACTTTGACACAAATTCCTTTACCTAAAATACAACTTGTCAAAAAATGAAAATAGTTTGTGAAGAATAATCTGAGTATACATCTAACTGAAACACAAAAATAACAGTAATTGTATTGTAATACCAGTTAATACAATATCTAGATGTGGTCATCGAGGTATATGTGTTGACAAAGAATGCTGGTTATAAACTGTAGCCTAGAAATTAAACCAACACTTTACATACTTGTATGAATTCCTTTGTCTGATATTTTAACAGAGATCATTTACAATAATTAATAATTTAAAATAGTACAGAAAGAATATTATAAGAATGCATTGTGATAATCAACTAATATTTGGTTCAGGTATTTTTTAAACCACTTCAATGACACCAGGTCTAATAATTTGGACCTGTTACTTTGGCCACCTGACTTGGAAAAATGTATGAATTAATGATCAACAATCGAAGATAGTCTGACTAATATTTATATCCGTTCTCCACCACTGTTATTCCACTGTCCAAAGTAAATGTTACTATTGAGCTTACTCTAACACAGGCTACGATGTGATACATAAAATGAATCGTGTTTTAATACACTAATCCAATAGAAAAGAGCAGATTTATCTTTAACAAATTTAATAATATGAAAAACAAAGATATAATTTTATAGGAAACCAATGTTTCTAAGCTAGCTCTGACAACAGAATCTGTCAGTTTAATTTTTCAGCCAATGCAAATATGTTGTGAGTTTACAAGTTGACTCCAACAGGAAATAGAAGGTCAGGATGAGTAAGAATCAATCTTTACAAATATAACTGCGTACCTGTAGGTTATTTGGATTCATTTTGTTGAACAGTGCATTCATTTTTCTCTTCTATATATGTAAAACTAACCTTATAAAAATTAAAAGCTCATATCACGCTATAAAATCTATGAAAATTGACATTGAAAAGATGTTCACTGATCACTTAAGCATAAGCAAATTCATTCTCATTTAAGAAAACTAACTCCAATTTAAAAAAAAAGGCTTTTGAAAAATTGAACTTGCCGATGCTCTTTAAGACAGAACAGCCAACTTTCAAACCTGGTAAAGGTGCAAACAAAACTCATAATTTAAAGATATCGACCCGTTTTTAGGATTGTTGATCTGCACTTTAAGGATGAATTCAAACCTTTTCAGAATGCAAGATAGTTGAATAATTTAGGAATAATTGGAGCTGCCCTGATGGTGAAGAATCGAATGTTACAAGATCAGACTGCAATCTCTTGGAACGTCTCAGCGTAACTACGGTGTAAGAGCGGCAATGCACTTTCCCTCCCCACCCGCCAAGGAAATTCACGTGTTACTGAATTACACTGGTTTTATGCTTAAATACTGCTACATGTGAATTTCCTTGATTATCTGAGTCGCTTTCGAGATAATCCGATTCCAAAATCCTCTAACACTCATTGATACAGTTCCGGCCGATTGCAAAAAGCCACCTCCCTTGGTTTCCTGGATTTACACAAATAATGTGCTGGGGTAGATTTACGCTTAAACAGTTAGGTGTAGCATGGCCTGAAGTTAAATGATATTAACAAAGATTTCTGAAGTTTATTAGCAATTTACCTCGCGATTATAAAAAATTCTTCCTGAGACCTGTGCTATGCTTAACCAATGTGCCAAGGCAGAAGACAGCAGTCCACTCACTATTGATGGCGTTGCATTTACGTTTCCTTTATGCCAGCTTTTACAATCCATTGCAGGCAAATGAGCTCCGCGGGAAATTTGGCCGTAAGTTCCCATTGGCAAGATCAGCACAGAAACCAGAATAAATTTCGGCATAATTTTTGCACAAGTACGATCCCAAAATTTGGAGCCATTGTGTTGATGAGGATTCATTTCTCCTTCAAAAGCTATTAATGTTAAACATGCTAACCTAGAAACATAGAAAAATAGGTGCAGGAGTGGGCCATTTGGCCCTTCGAGCCTGCACCATCATTCAATAAGATCATGGCTGATCATTCCTTCAGTATCGCTTTCCTGTTTTCTCTCCATACCCCTTGATCCCCTTAACCGTAAGAGCCATATCTAACTCCCTCTTGAATATATCCAGTGAACTGGCATCAACAACTCTCTGCGGCAGGGAATTCCACAGGTTAACAACTCTCTGAGTGAAGAAGTTTCTCCTCATCTCAGTCCTAAATGGCCTACCCCTTATCCTAAGACTATGTCCCCTGGTTCAACATCGGGAACATTCTTCCCGCATCTAACCTGTCCAGTCCCGTCAGAATCTTATATGTTTCTATGAGATCCCCTCTCATCCTTCGAAACTCAAGTGAATAAAGGCCCAGTTGATCCAGTCTCCTCATATGACAGCCCAGCCATCCCTGGAATCAGTCTGGTGAACCTTCGCTGCACTCCCTCAATAGCAAGATCATCCTTCCTCAGACTAGGAGACCAAAACTGAACACAATATTCCAGTTGATGCCTCACTAAGGCCCTGTACAACTGCAGGAAGACCTCCCTGCTTCTATATTCAAATCCCCTAGCTATGAAGGCCAACATACCATTTGCCTTCTTACCGCCTGCTGTACCTGCGTGCCCACTTTCAGTGACTGATGAACCATGACACCCAGGTCTCGTTGCACCTCTCCTTTTCCCAATCTGTCACCATTCAGATAATATTCTGCCTTCGTGTTTTTGCCCCCAAAATGGATAACCTCACATTTATCCACATTATACTGCATCTGCCATGCATTTTCCCACTCACCTAACCTGTCCAAGTCAGCCTGCAGCCTCTTACCATCCTCCTCACAGCTCACACCGCCACCCAGTTTAGTGTCATCTGCAAACTTGGAGATATTACACTCTATTCCTTCATCCAAATCGTTATTGTATATTGTAAAGAGCTGGGGTCCCAGCACTGAGCCCTGTGGCACTCCACTAGTCACTGCCTGCCATTCTGAAAAGGACCCGTTTATCCCGACCCTCTGCTTCCTGTCTGCCAACCAGTTCTCTATCCACGTCAATATATTACCCGCAATACCATGTGCTTTGACTTTGCACAACAATCTCTTGTGCGGGACCTTGTCAAAAGCCTTCTGAAAGTCCAAATACACTACATCCACTGGTTCTCCCTTGTCCACTCTGCTAGTTACATCCTCAAAAAATTCCAGAAGATTCGTCAAGCATGATTTCCCTGTCATAAATCCATGCTGACTTGATCCGATCCTGTCACCACTTTCCAAATGCGCTGCTATTTCGTCCTTCATGATCGATTCCAACATTTTCCCCACTACTGATGTCAGGCTAACCGTTATAATGATCCGTTTTCTCTCTCCCTTCTTTTTTAAAAAGTGGTGTTACATTAGCTACTCTCCAGTCCATGGGAACTGATCCAGAGTTAATAGACTGTTGGAAAATGATCACCAATGCATCCACTATTTCTAGGGCCACTTCCTTGAGCACTCTGGGATGCAGACTATCAGTCCCCAGGGATTTATCGGCCTTCAATCCCATCAATTTCCCTAACGCAATTTCCCGCCTAATAAGGATATCCTTCAGTTCCTCCTTCTCACTAGACCCACTGTCCCCTAGTACCTTCGGAAGGTTATTTGTATCTTCCTTCGTGAAGACAGAACCGAAGTATTGGTTCAATTAGTCTGCCATTTCTTTGTTCCCCATTATAATTTCACCTGAATCCGACTGCAAGAGACCTATGTTTGTCTTTACTAATCTTTTTCTCTTCACATATTTATAGAAGCTTTTGCAGTCAGTTTTTATATTCCCTGCAAGCTTCTGCTCGCACTCTCTTTTCCCCCTCTTAATTAAACACTTAGTCCTCCTCTGTTGAATTCTAAATTTCTCCCAGTCCTCAGGTTTGTTGCTTTTTCTAGCCAATTTATATGCCTCTTCCTTGGCTTTAACACTATCCTTAATTTCCTTTCTTAGCCATGGTTGAGCCACCTTCCCAGTTTTATTTTTACTCCAGGCAGGGATGTACATTTGCTGAAGTTCATCTATGTGATCTTTAAATGTTTGCCATTGCTTATCCACCGTCAACCCTTTTAGTATCGTTTGCCAGTCTATTCTAGCCAATTCATACCTCATACCGTTGAAGTTACCTTTCCTTAAGTTCAGGACCCTAGTTTCCGAATTAACTTTGTCACTCTCCATCTTATTAAGGAATTCTACCATATTATGGTCACTTGTCCCCAAGGGGCCTCACACAACAAGATTGCTAATTAGTCCCTTCTCATTACACATAACCCAGCCGAGGATGGCCAGCTCCCTGGTTGGTTCCTCGACATATTGGTCTATAAAACTATCCCTAATACACTCCAGGAAATCCTCCTCCACCGCATTGCTACCAGTTAGGTTAGCCCAATCAATGTGTAGATTAAAGTCACCCATGATTACTGCTGTACCTTTATTGCACACGTCCCTTATTTCTTGCTTGATGCTGTCCCCAAACTCACTACTACTATTTGGTGGTCTGTACACAACACCCACTAGCGTTTTCAGCCCTTTGGTATTCCGTAGCTCCACCCATACCGATTCCACATCATCCAGGCTAATGTCCTTCCTTACAATTGCATTGATTTCATCTTTAACCAGCAACGCCACCCCGCCTCCTTTTCCTTTCTGTCTGTCCTTCCTAAATGCTGAATACCCTTGGATGTTGAGTTCCCAGCCTTGGCCCCCTGGAGCCATGTCTCCGTGATGCCAATCACATCGTATCCGTTAACTGCTATCTGCGCAGTTAATTCATCCACCTTATTCCGAATACTCCTCGCATTGAGGCACAGAGCCTTCAGGCTTGTTTTTTTAAACACACTTTGCCCCTTAAGAATTTTGCTATAATGTGGCCCTTTTTGTTTTTTGCCTTAGGTTTCTCTGCCCTCCACTTTTACTATTCTCCTTTCTATATTTTGCTTCTGCCTCCTTTTTATTTCCCTCTGTCTCCCTGCATAGGTTCCCATCCTCCTGCCATATTAGTTTAACTCCTCCCCAACAGCACTAGCAAACACTCCCCCTAGGATATTGGTTTCGGTCCTGCCCAGGTGCAGACCGTCCGGTTTGTACTGGTCCCACCTCCCCCAGAACTGGTTCCAATGTCCCAGGAATTTGAATCGCTCCCTTCTGATAGTTGCCAATATTAGCAATGACTGCTTAATGCATATCCTATTATTTGGGGGTCAAGTTACGGCCTGAGTTGCTCCTATTTTTTTGGAGCAACTAGTTTAGAATGGAGTATCTTAGAAATTGCAATTCTCGGCATTTAGTTTGCTCCAGTTCTAGTGAGTTAGAATAGTTTCATTTTAGAACAGATTTTTTTTTCAAAAGGGGGCGTATCCGACCACTTACGCCTGTTTTGCAAGTTTAGGCAGCGAAAACTTACTCCAAACTAACTTAGAATGGAGTAAGTGTAGATTTTTGTATGCTCAGAAAAACCTTGCCTACACTTAGAAATCAGGCGTAAGGAAGATAGATGGGGAGGGGCCGCGGGGGAAGGGAAGTTTACAAACATGAAACACATCACTTTTAAAAATAAAAAGCCATCATCAATAATAAATGATAAATAAATCAATAAATCAACTAAGAAATCAATCAAAAAAAATTAAAAAATAAAAAATAAAAAAAATAATTAAAACATCAATAAATAAAACAGCGTGCTGGGACGGGCCCCCGCCACCCCCCCCCCCCTCAACCCAGTGTGTCTCTTTCTCTGTCTCAGTCAGTGTCTCTCTCTCTGTCTGCCAATGTCTCTGTGTTTCTGACAGCGAGGGGTGGGGGGAAGAAGGGGGGAGGGAGAGGAAGGAGAAGGGGAGGGAGAGGAGGGGGGAGAGGAGAGGGAAGGGGGGAGAGGAGAGGGAGGGAGGGGAGGAGAGGGAGGGCGGGGGATGAGAGAAAGGGAGGGAGGGGGAGGAGAGAAGAGGGAGGAGGGGGAGGAGAGGAGGGGGGAGGGAGGGGGAGGAGAGTGAGGGAGAGGGGGAGGAGAGAAGAGGGAGGAGGGGGAGGAGAGGATGGGAGGGGGGAGGATTGGAAAGGGAGGGAGGGGATGAGAGGAGAGGGAGGGAGGGCGTGAAAGGAGAGGGGGGGGAGAAGAGGGAGGGAAGTAGAGGAGAGGGAGGGAGGGGGGAGAGAAGAGGGAGGAGAGGATGGGGGGGAGGAGATGGAGGGAGGGAGGTGGAGAGGAGAGGGAGGGAGGGGGGAGAGGAGAGAGAGGGAGGGGGGGAGAGGAGACAGAGGGAGGGGGGGGCGAGAGGAGATGGAGGGAGGGGGGGAGGCTGAACGGGCCCGGCCGACAAGAGGAAGCCGGGCCGAAGACTTCGGGCGGGCCTTTCCGAAGACGTGGAGGGAGGGTGGCGGGGGCAGGAGGAGCAGACCGTACCTGAAGGGGAGGGGGGGGCCGGAGCGGAGCGGGAGCTGAACTGGGGGGGAGGGTGCGGGAGAGAGCCGGACCGGGAGCGGGAGCAGGAGCTGGGGAGGGGTTAGGGATAGAGCCGTGAGCTGAACGCGGGGGTGGGGGGGCGGGAGAGAGCCGGATGGAGCGGGAGCTGAATGGGGGGGAGCCGAATGGGGGGGAGCCGGAGCAGGAGCTGAAGAGAAGGGAGGTCCAGTTCGATCTTCGCCGCCCCAGTGAGCCCATTTGGTCAGGGCTAGGGGCGGGTGCTTCGGGCCCCTCCCACACAGTCTCAGGCGCCTGGAGGACACATGTGCAGAGGGCCCAGCACTGTTTTCAGCACTGGGACCTGGCTCCGCCCCCCATAGCTTGTGCTGCGCTGCACCAAGGGCCTGGAACGGTCCAGCAGAGGGGAGAATACCGAGGGGTATGGTGAGAAAGCAGGAATGGGGTACTGAAGTTGCATGTTCAGCCATGAACTCATTGAATGGCAGTGCAGGCTCGAAGGGCCGAATGGCCTACTCCTACACCTATTTTCTATGTTTCTATTTAAGTTTTAGGCGCAATTTTGAGTGCAAAAATTGACCCCTTGGTCTCTCTGCTATTTTAAAGCAAGTAGGTTAATGTTTTCATATGCCTTTCCTCTGTTCATTATTGGAAACACTTCTACGTGCAAAGGGTGGTAGGAGTGTAGATGCTACCTCAATTAATAATTTTGAATCTGAGACCGATAAATCTTTGCTGGCCAAGTCTATTAAGGGACGTGGAGCCAAGGCGGGTGAATGCAGTTCGGAATGGCGAGGTTGGGGCGCAGGAATGGCGAGAGATCATGGGGCAATATGATTGGGGCCTGGGAGAGGTGTAAGTCCGGGGCCCAGCAGAGGCGAGGGCCCAGGGGCAGCACGGGCCAGCCACACTGCGATATGTGTGTGCACTAGGTCCGTGCAGCAGAGCTGGTCTCCAGTCGTCCTGGTTAATCCTTGCCACTGGACCAAGACCTAGCTCTGTCAAGCCTGTGTGATGGCTGGTGTGCAATGCTCACCACACGTAAAAAAAATCCACGCACAGGCTCTTCCACCCTTCAACATGTAGTTCAGGATCTGGAATATTAGGTCCTTCATTGAAACACCTGTGAACTCATCCCTTTTTGGCGTGGAAGCAAGTCATCCTCGCTTCGAGGAACTGCCTATGATGATGATGATGATTTTAAGTGTTCATCCGCTAATATTGGCAACATTAATTTGAAGACTATTTTCTGTTCTGTATTCCAGTCATTGAATTAAAAAAATAAATAACATCACATAAGGCGACAGTGATGTTTTCTCTAAAATTGTTATCAAATTACATCACAGAAGTTATATAATTTAGATTTTTTTTTTAAACAAAGAATCTCAATTTGATCAATAAAAGTACCAGTCGGTTTAAATGCAAATTACAAATGGACCTTTTTCTCCATCCTTGCAAAAACTTAACTAGAGTCCTGTTACATAGACCTCTTTGCCATTGTCTGCTGTTAGCACTCGTGTACGTGTACGGCTCTGCTGCAGTTCACTGATACTTTCATAATAGTTTTCCATCTGCCTCTCGTGAGTAGCCTTTTGTGCTTTGCTATTCCTAATAGCAAAAACAGTTTTCTTCCATTTTACATTAATTGCTTCGTAGCCCGGTTCGGTTTCTTCTTCTTCTTCCTCATTCTGATGTTTCATTCCCCAGGTCCTTTCATTAACTGAGGCATACCCAGGTTCCTCCCCTAGTATCCGACTGCCTGAGTGCCAGCGTGGACTCTTGATAGACTCGTACTCTGATTCTTCTTCATTCAGATTCCCTGTTGACCAGGAGTGGTAATTTAGATTGGCTTCTTTTTGGAGTCCTGTATTTAAAGACAATGGTACAGGTACTTCCTTTCTGGGAGCTTTTTTTGCCACCTTGGAGTACATTCCTGCAATCTGTCAGAGAAAATGATTATTAAGTAGAGAAGTGAATAGCATAGATTTCGTTAAAGGTAATAACCAAAAATTAAAATAGGTAGACTATGAAGTTCATATTTCAAAAGGTCTCGTACCACTGGAGCTGACTGAAGTTCCACTCTGTTATTTGCCCTGCTGTTGGGCTCTTTGATTAATGATCAACAATCACTTAATGTGTCCATATGAAATTCCACTGTCTATTATTTTAATGTAGATGATTAACAATGTTGAATGTAAGGGGTTAACACCTCAATTAAAATAACAGAAAAGCAATTTCTTATAATTGTGTTCACTTGGCCCAATTTCGAAACAATCATCCCTATTCTTCCTATTATATGGCATAGTGAATGACTACTACATAATATTTAGATTTAAGTTACAGTGATGCAGGAAGATATTTATAAGTGAACAGCATAAACTGGAAGAACCAAGGAAGTAACATTTGTAGTTTTGATCTGTAAATTTGATGCTGCATTCTAAAATGCTTCTTCATTCCGATATGTACATGATTTTCTTGTGTGCTTGAATAGTTATTCCATTCCTTCCTATTGAGTATGATTGGTTAAAGAATTTACAATATGATATAACATTTCTTTCAAATATCGTATTGAAATTGGTAATGGACAGATAATGACTGCTTATTTGGCTGAATTCATTGCTCCCATTCAATTAGACAACCGTATGTTGGACTGCTAACCCTATGATTACATCTTATAATTCTGTTTTGGAAGATGAATTATTGTCACAACAGATGATACCTCAGTATACTCCATTTCACTCCAAGAACTATTCAGCTTTTTGTTTATATCCATGCTTATTCTTGCCTCCTTTTCACACAAAACAGTCACATACTAACTATTACAGGACCTGGATTTCAGAAAGGTGTTATAGGTGACCTCACATACCTATGTACATTATGGTTATTGATATGAGGTTGACTATTTTTCCAGAATTGCATCCTTGAGTAAATTTATTATGGGATGTTCACATTTCCACTGCATAATATTCCTTTGCCCCTTTAGTGGTGCTGTCTTGTCACTGCATGAACTAAAAGAATATCAGTAGCAATGATCAGTGGACTCTGGTGAACCTCACCTTCAAGGTCTAGCATCATTTACTCCTTTGAGTTTGGTGGGCTGTTCCTATTCAATGATCTACACATTCAATTTGGGCAGTATTCTAATAGCATGATCTCTGTATATTCAGCTTGAGAGTTCATGTTTCTAATACCCCAACTTCAAGCTGTTGATCAGATTACCAATTATGATACAGATCTTCATAGACCGTGTCACATCCTTAATCACAACATCACCACTGAGTCTTAGATTCCTCATATAATGTCCCTTTAACCTGCCCATGCAGCTAACTACCTGGTGGAGTTTATTTGTGAATTGTATGACTCCGATGTAGTCTGTGCTCCTCTGCTGTGATGAAAGATACTAGACGATAGTTGCTGTACCCATGATTTGGCTCAAAATGTTTCCATACTTTACATTTGAAATCTTGCCTTTTAATACAACTATGAAGATTCAAATTCAGTTTATTTTTTAAATATCCACTCCACTCCACACATAATTCTGCTAGAATTTGGCTTCTTAAAGGCTTAATAGACCAAAAATGCAAAATTTTACTATTTGCTAATTTCCGTCAACACATTTTAGGATTGGAACAAAATCTTACCTAATACCCTGTATTTCAGGATGTCAAAGAAAAGATGGGAGGAGGACCATGTGAAATTTATCTTGGTTCTTCAGGGGAATAAAATAATAATTGCCCCAAACAATGGACTGGATTTTAAGGAAGAGAGCAGGTTGGGGGTTGGAGGGGGTTCCAAGGCAGTTGTGAACCCAGGAGACTGACAATAACAGCAGGGCCTGATTTGCATGCAAGACTTCGGTTTCCCACCTGCAGCCAGCCAGACTATGGGAAGTAGGCCGCACAGAGGATGGAGGGATAGAGGGTCAGGATGGGCGGTTAAAATGATCCAGGGCGGGGCGGGTGTGGTCTGCCAGGGATCGGGTCAGGCCATTAAAAGGACTGGGGGCTGGAGGGTGGTTGGCCAGGGATCGAACACCGGCCAGGCCATTAAAAGGATCGGGAGGGTGGGGGGGCGGTGTTGAGGTGTGGGGTTCAGACAGACGATTGTGAGGGGGGAGGTGGGGTATGAAAGAGAGGATCGGGGTCAGATGATAGGGGTGGTGAAGGGAAGATCGTGGCCGGCATCAGCTTCATCAGTTTATCAGTGGGGGGGTTGGGGGGCAGCCTGGGGTGGGGGGGGGGGTGATCGGAGGCCTCGTGAGGAGGGCTCCGATTGCAGAGGGGGGTTAGGTAGAGACCTTGGATCCAGCAGTCTCTGCCTTGCTGTAACTGCCAGGTTTTACAAATTGTGTAATACCTGTCCACATGGTTACAAAAGAGGCTCCAGCCTCATTATAATATTTAAATTGACGAACCACCTCCTGGGAGCGGGTTGGTCGCTCGCCCATGTCCCGCCTCCGTTAAAATCTGAAGTGGATGGGTTGGAGGTGGATTCAGGTCGGGAATCCGATTGTTCACAATTTTACTGCCCCATATCCCCAACCTACCTATTATTTTAGGTTAAAATTCCCCCAAATGTGTTGAAAGTAAACTAAAATGACGCATAAGGAAAGTATTAATTTATTGTGGTTAGGTTTGCTGTCTCGGTTGTCCGGCATTAGATACTGAGGGGGAGAAATTCCTCAGCGCCCCGACTGGGGCCGGTAACCGACTCAGGGCAGGACTTCCTGAGCCTGGTGCATAAGTCCCGCCCTGGCTACAAAATTGTGGTTTAACGCCCCTGACAGGAAGCGGATGCAATCTTGCGCGCTCCACTTCCTGTAGGGGCGGGTTCTGGGGTGCTAGTGGGGAGAGTTGGTCAGCGTTACCCGGCTGCTTCGCATGGCGCTGAGACGTTTCAACGCCTCTCCCTTTCGGTTAAAGAGGAGGGCCGCTGCGCACTCTGCCTGGCCTCTGATGTCCTCCACTGGACCACCAAGGTGGCGTGGTGCCGAGGCCGCAGCTCGCACCCAAAACAGAATGCCATGCGGCACGATGGTGACCCGGACCACGCAAGTGAGGCAGAAGTTGGGCCGACTGCCAAGTCAGGAAAATCGGCAAGATGGCGGCGTGGGGCGCTCCCCACCTCCCCTTTAACAACCGCTCCGCGAGCGGATGTTGGCCCGGTTTGCGACCTGGGAGGTTGGTGCTGACACTGATTGCAGGGCAATAACCGCTGCAGGGCGGAAAGGGGGCGTCGCACATGGCGATGACGTCATCGGTGGTTGTGTGGCAGCGATTCCGCCAACTCCCATGCAATGTTGCGGGAGTCGGTAGTGCCCTCCCCTCGTCTTGAGAAAACTGTTTTGCGCCTCGTTAGCGCCTCCGGGGGAAACAAGAAATTTCAACCCCTGTATTTCTTGCCCTTATTGTGAGAAACTCTTGGAAATTTACTTTACTGAGTCATTAACTAAATCACACACCACAAATAAAATGGCATCTTACTAATGATGTCTACTTTCTCAATAGCTGTGTCCTCAAGTGGTAAATCATATACTATCTCCTCTTTCATTTCTGCTCTGATTACAATACAATAATGGGATTGTTTGTCTTTTTCTGCCTATGTGAGTGGGAGGGCTGAAATGGGCAACATATAGGGTAAGATTGACCTGGTTTCTTTCCTGCTGTGTCAAGATAACACCACACAATATAGATAAAGAAAAGTCATGACCCAGTGACAAAACATCTTTTAGATTTTTGACAAATTTGTATGAATGTGATGCAACTTAAACCATGATACTCAAACACGATCAATACTCCATGAACTAGACAGCGGCATTTAAGTATAAGACCCCGCTGAAACTTTGGTCTGAATTTCTATTTTCCAAAACTGCTAAGAACATAAGAATTAGGAGTAGGAGTAGGCCATACGGCTCATCAAGCCTACTCCACCGTTCAATAATGTCAAGGCTGATCTTTGACCTCAACTCCACTATCCCACCCTATTCCCATATCCCTTGATTTCCTTAATGTCCAAAAGTCTATCGATCTCAGCCTTAAATGTACTCAATGACTGAGCATTCACAGCTCTCTGGAGTACAGAATCACAAAGACTCACAACCCTCTGAGTGAAGAAATTTCTCCTCATCTCAGTCCTAAATGGCCGAGCCTTTATCCTGAAACTAATGGGCCGCAATTTCCCCTTTAGGCACGACAAGGGTGCGCTGAAGGGTTTTCGCCCGGGCACTGCGCACAGAGCACTCTCCCCGGAATTGCCCCTGGGGGTTAGCGGCCGAATAGGGGTTTGCACTGCACCCTGGCGATGACATCCATGCCGTGCTCACCAACCCCTTCTCAACCCGCGCCGACCCCTTTGTGACTCGTGGGGGAAATTGCCCTGTGGGAACGAGGTCTGCGCGGGGCGATGCCACCAACAGCTTCTCGCAGTGGTGGCTGTTGCACCCCGGCTGCCTTTAAAGGGGAGGTGCCGTGGCGGCGGCCGCCATCTTGGGCGGCACTGAAGGTGCTGCTCAGATCGCAACGGTCCTCCCCTTTAAGAGAAGGGGAGGGATGTTGCGATGCGGCGCCAAGACGCAGCACATGAGTGATGCGCTGACGTCAGCACCAACGCGCTGATGTCATCAGCCCCGCACTGATGTGAGTAGCATGTCGCTGAGCATCGTGCGCCACGAGCAATGGGCGAGTGCCCCGGGAGCACCGATACAAGGCACGGTTACCGTCCCCGCCATTTTATTCTGCAAAAGAGGGCAAATCCGCACCAGCTCCAGCATTTCCATCGCCGGCACAACTTGACCCACTAATTTGAATTATGCGCTGCAAATCCAGCACGGGGCAATTTCGGCCCCTATGACTCCAAGTTCTAGCCACTCCAGCCAGGGGAAACATCCTCCCAGCATCTACCCTGTCAAGTCCTGAAAGAATGTTATGTTTCAATGAGAGCACCTTTCATTCTTCTGAACCTCCAGAGAGTATAGGCCCAACCTACTGAATCTCTCCTCACTGGACAACTCTCTTATTCCAGGAATCAATCTAGTGAATCTTTGTTACATTCCCTTTAAGGCAATAAATCCTTCCTTAGGTAAGGAGACCAAAACTGTACACAGTACTTCAGATTTGGTCTCACCAAAGCCCTATATATCTGCAGAAACACTTCATTACTCCAATCCCCTTGCAATAGAGGCTAACGTACCATTTGCCTTCCTGATTGTTTGCTTTACCTGCATGTTAATTTTCCATGATTCATGTACAAGGCCACCTAAATCCCTTTTCATATGATCAGGGGGATTTGCGTGTCCTTGGGTAAAGAGGTGAAAACATATGGAATTGTTCACATGCGTTACATACAGGTGCGGATGCTGCTTTCTAGGGAGCTTGAACCTGATGCCTTAAAGGTAATGAATGAATGCCTTTCGGATTTATCATGTGGCCAGATCCATGACACCATTGTTGATGTAATCCTGCATATCAATATCTATGGCTTACACGTTAATAAATGCTTAACTGTTAGAAAAACATAGCTGTCATGTTGAATGTTTCTTATTCTATTATTGCATACTGATATATAACGAGAAGTCACAAATTTAAGATTCCATAAAAATAATTAAATGGAAGGTTCAAATTAATTCTTGGCAGTTATAATGTGGAATTCTGTACATAAATTGTTATTGAAGTAGACTCCATAAATTCCTTAAAAAATAAATTAGATAGCTGCTTGAAAAAGAGGAATACTAAAAGGTATGGGGACTGAGCAAGATGTAAGGTCATCTGCAGACTTATATAACCTTATCGTAACATTCTACAATATTTAATTTTATACATTTTAAAGCTGCGTTTATCTTTTCATTATTTGGTTATTAGAATGTGTTAACTTAATCTAATCATTTTTTTAAAATGAGCAAAATTGTAGTTTGGAGCAGTGGTTTTTAAATGTTCTATGTAGTGGATCTCCTGCAAATTCTGACACATTCCCTGTCCTAACCATCAGTTAACATGATGTCAACTATCGAAAGGAAAACATAGCATCATTGCAGAAAGTGTTGTTTTAAATTACAGGTACAACGTCCGAAATCTGGAATCCTCGGGACAGAGTCTGTGCAGGATATTGGGTTTTTCGGATTTCAGACATGAAAATCAATAGTTTGAAATTTGGAATCCTCGACCGAATCCGTGCCGGGTTTCGGGCTTTGACGGATTTTGGACCTCGCCGCTCGCCGATTCCTGCCAATCCTCCGCTGCTCGCTGATTCATATACGTACTCCACTCCTCGGCGATTCCCGCTGTCCGGTTTTTGGAGAATAATTCCAGATTCTGGATGACTCCATCTTGGCCGCCTCAAAATGTCTGGTTTTCGGAGAATAATTCCGGATTCTGGATGACTCCATCCCCAATGCGCAAAATATACGGTTTTCAGACAATTCCGGTTTTCGGTGTTCCCAATTCCAGACTTTGTACCTGTAGTATATAGCCACAAAAATAACAGGCCAGAATTTGTGGTCTGGATGGCGGCGAAATGACAGGGTTTTCCGTCATTCCGCCTCTGAAACTGACCGCTACTTCGGGAGTACATAAGAAATAGGAGCAGGAGTAGACCATTGGTCCCTCGAGCCTGCTCCACCATTCAACAAGATCATGGATGATCTGATCTTGGGCTCAGTTCCACTTCTCCGCCTGCTCCCCATAACCCTTCACTCCCTTATTGCTCAAAAATCTGTCTATCTCCACCTTAAATATATTCAATGACCCAGCCTCGATAGCTCTCTGGGGCAGAGAATTCCACAAATTTATGACCCACTGAGAGAAGAAATTCCTCCTCATCTCAGTTCTAAATGGGTGACCCTTTATTTTTAAACTATGCACCCTACTTCTAGATTCCTCCACAAGTGGAAACATCCCCTCTGCATCTACCTTGTCGAATTCCTTCAGTATCTTATATGTTTCAATAAGATCAGCTCTCATTCTTCTAAACTCCAATGAGTATAGGCACAACCTGCTCAACCTATCTTCCTAAGTCAACTCCTTCATCTCAGGAATCAACCTAGTGAACCTTCTCTGAATTGCCTCCAATGCAAGTATATCCCTCCTTCAATGCTGGGGATGTTAGCCTGGACGAGAACGCTGATGTTGGTGCGCATGTCCTCCCAGGGTATATGTAGGATCTTGCGGAGACATCGTTGGTGATATTTCTCCAGCAACTTGAGGTGTCTGCTATACATGGTCCATGTCTCTGAGCCTTACAGGAGGGCAGGTATTACTAAAGCCCTGTAGACCATGAGCTTGGTGGCAGTTTTGAGGGCCTAGTCTTCAAACACTCTTTTCCTCAGGCGATCGAAGGCTGCACTGGCGCACTGGAGGGGGAGTTGGATCTCGTCGTCGATGCCTGCTCTTGTTGATAGGAGGCTCCCGAGATATGGGAAGTTGTCTATGGTGTCCAGGACCGCGCCATGGATCTTGATGACTGCAACAACATTAGCGCCATCGTCCAGGCTAATATCCTCAGCATTGAAGCACTGACCACACTTGATCAGCTCCGCTGGGCAGGCCACATAGTTCGCATGCCAGACACGAGACTCCCAAAGCAAGTGCTCTACTCGGAGCTCCTTCACAGCAAATGAGCCAAAGGTGGACAGCGGAAACGCTAAAAGGGCACCCTCAAAGCCTCCCTGATAAAGTGAGACATCCCCACTGACACCTGGGAGTCCCTAGCCCAAGACCGCCCTAAGTGGAGGAAGTGCATCCGAGAAGGCGCTGAGCACGCCGAGAGCATGCAGAAATCAAGCGCAGGCAGCGGAAAGAGCGTGCGGCAAACCTGTCCCACCCACCCCTTCCCTCAACGACTATCTGTCCCACCTGTGACAGAGTCTGTGGCTCTCGTGTTGGACTGTTCAGCGACCAAATAACTCACTTCACGAGTGGAAGCAAGTCTTCCTCGATTCCGAGGGACTGCCTATGATCCCTCCTTAAATGAGGAGACCAAAACTGTATGCAGTACTCTAGATGTGGTCTCACCAATACCCTGTACATTTATAGCAGGATTTCCCTGCTTTTATACTCTATCCCCCTTGCAATAAAAGCCAACACTCCATTTGCCTTCCTGATTACTTGCTCTACCTGCATAATAACTTGTTGTGTTTCATGCACAAGGACCCTAGGTCTCTCTGTACTGCAGCATTTTGTAATCGCTCTATATTTAAATAATAATTTGCTTTTATATTTTTCCTACCAAAGTGGATAACCTCACACTTTCCCACATTATACTCCATCTGCCAAATGTTTGCCTACTTACTTAACCTGCCTATATCCCTTTGCATATTCTTTATGTCCTTTTCACAACTTGCTTTCCCACCCATCTTTGTATTATCAGCAAACTTGGCTACATTATACTCGGTCCCTTCATCCAAGTCATTAATATAGATTGTAAATAGCTGAGGCCCCAACACCAATCCCTGTGGCAACCCAGTGGTTACCGTTTGCCAACTGAAAAATTACCTATTTTTCCCGACTCTCTGTTTTCTGTTAGTTAGCCAATCCTCTATCCATGCTAATATATTACCCCCAACCCCGTGAGCTCTTAGCTTGTGCAGTAACCTTTTATGTGGCACCTTATCGAATGCCTTCCGGAAATCCAAATACACCACATCCATTGGTTCCCCCTTATCCACCCTGCTCGTTACATTCTTAACGAACTCTAGCAAATTTGTCAAACATGATTTCCCTTTCATAAAACCATGCTGACTCTGCTTGACCTAATTATGCTTTTTCAAATGTCCTGCTACTGCTTCTTAATAATAGACTTCAGCATTTTCCCAATAACAGATGTTAGGCTAACTGGTCTATAGTTTCCTGCTTTCTGTCTCCCTCCCTTTATTAAATAGGGGCGTTACATTTGCGGTTTTCCAATCCGCTGGGACCTCTCCAGAATCCAGGGAATTTTGGTAGATTACAACCAATGCATCCACTATCACTGCAGCCATTTCTTTCAAGACTCTAGGATGTAGGCCATGAAATGCAGGGGACTTGTCCACCTTTAGTCTCATTATTTTATCGAGTGCTTTTTCTTCAGTGATAGTGATTGTTTTAAGTTACTGCCTCCCTGTAGCCCCTTAATAATCTATTATTGGGCTATTTTAGTGTCTTCTACCGTGAAGACCGTTACAAAATATTTGTTCAAAGTTTCTGCGGTTTCTCTTTTGCCCATTATTAATTCCCCAGTCTCATCCTCTAAGGGACCCATGTTTACTTTAGCTACTCTCTTCCTTTTTATATATCTGTAGAAGCTCTTACTATCTGTTTTTATATTTCTTGCTCGTTTACTCTCATAATCCATCTTCTCTCTTTATAATTTTTTTAGTTGTCCTTTGCTGTTTTTTTTAAATTTCCCAATCCTCTGGTCTCCCACTAATCTTGGCAACATCGTATGCCATTGTTTTAAATTTGATACCATCCTTTACTTCCTTAGTTAGCCACGGATGGTTCTCCCTCCTTTTCAAGTCTTTCCTCTTACTGGGATATATTTTTGTTGAGAGTTATGAAATATCTCCTTAAAAGTCTGCCACAGCTTATTAACCGTCTTACTCTTGAATTTATTTTCACAGTCCACTTTAGCCAACTCTGTCTTCATACCTTTGTAGTCTCCTTTATTTAAGAGTAATCATGAAGTTGCGGTCTGTTATTCCCTGCCCCTCCACAGACTGCGCTATGCCTCCCCCCGGACCACCCACCCATCCCACAGAGCCGCAATCAGTGAAATCACTCAAATCAGGGAAACTGACGAAAACTTCGGCTCTTCTGCAATAATTATGCTGTTAAATTCCCCACTAAAAGTTAAACCCAAAGGGATTAGGTGTAACTGGGGTTATATCAGAGTATTGACTGCTAAACAAAGGTTATGGTCCTGAAAAACGAATTTTAACTTTGCGCAGCATCACATTTATTCATTTTAATAAAAATTAAAATTTTTAAGACACTTAAAAAAAAAGTTTTCTTTTTAAGTTTGTTAATCTTTATTTCAGGTTTGCCTTTTACCCATGTGAGAGTCCCAATCTTTGTTTTGTTTTCTCTGACATTTTTAAAAAGTTCGAATTTTAAGAGCTTACTCACTTCCTTGTTTGTGGTCTGTGAGAATTCTACAATTTGATTGGCTGCTTAGACAGCTTGTTGATGTGACAGCAGCTCGCGCTAGGGAATTCCCACTTTATATTCTGTTGATTTGATCTATGCATAGTTTGGCCCCAACTACTCCACAAAAATAAGTAGCAAGTTCCCCCATTCTATTTTTTGAAATTGGCGCCATGCAGCCTGTCCTGTAGCTTTGGGGGGTGGAGCCTAATTTCTGCGCCAGAAAAAATGATACCCCCCATTCTGCATGTGCGTGAAAAAAAAGGGACATTTTTGATGTGATTGCTATGGGCACACATGCCCAGTACAGCTTCTGGTCTGCATTCAGCCATTTCTAAAGTGCCAATTGTATATGAGAACTTTAATTCTCATTGGAAAAACCGGAGCTGCAATTCAACATGCAACGCGGCCTCAAGGACCAATAATTTCTTACAGGATGAAGTGGAGGCACTAGTTACTGTAACTGAGGCCAGATGCTACAAGCTGGACACCAGCAGAGGTCACATTAAAGTTTCACCAAAAGAAATGAAGAAACGCTGGAACCAACTTGTAGAAGATTACTGTGCAATGGTGACCACCCGAGGTCCAGAGGCCAGTGCAAAAAGAAGTGGCAGGACCTTGATCAAGTAGTTAGTGAAAGTAATATTTGAATTAATTCAATGGAATTGCAATTGTAAATGTGACCAGCTGTATATGTCCCACCAGCAGAAAGGCACGCTCTCTAAAAAGTTATATTTTCATCTTTGCAGAGGAATGTGGTACACAACAAACGGGAAAGAACTCGAACAGGAGGAGGCCTGGCAAATCTGCATTCACTGACACCTTTGGGAGAGGGTCGCTGCTTTGATGGGTCCTGCCTGGAGAAAAGTAACCACCACTGCACAAGCTGTCCCCACATTCGAGGGAGAGGGTAAGTCCTGCAAATTCCACAGTCTGGCTACCAAATGTTAAGTACTGCGTGGGCTAGCCATGCTTCAGTTCATGGGGATGTCTGTGTCAGTTACGCTTCGGTTGATGCAATGTGCTATCATTCATCGTGGTCCTTCAAATCAGCCTGCTGCCTGCGCTGTGTGAGTCTACTCATGCCACCCACCCTGCCCCCTCCTCTGCTGCTAACCATTTGTCTGTTCTTTTGCAGAACTTGACACCAACCCTGACGATGCAGAAGAAGATTCAGACGCGGACGAGCCTGAAGAGGAGAACATCTTCCAATCCCACCTTCCAGACCAAGAGCATGGGGGTGAGGGGTAGGGGTAGGGCGAGGGGGAGGTGATGGATGAAGCCCCCGCTGTTATACTTACTTTGGAGGAGGTGCAGGTACCGCCCATTGAGGTGCCAGCCCTTTTCCTGAGTGGTACGAGTGTTGCCGGGACATTACATGGTTTCCCACAATCCGAGGCTGGAGATTCCAGTGGGGTACAGCGAGGCACACCCAGGGCCCCACCTTCCGAGGCTGCGGGTCCCAGTGGGATGCAGCGAGCCACACCCAGGATGAGGAGGGGAAGGAGACCTCGACAGCGCTCTCCTGAGGTGCAGGATCTAACAGATATGGTTCAGATGATGGCAATGAGTGCGGAGAGCATTGACCTTACGCGATCACTCCAGTGAGGTGGGTGATGAGGTATCAGGACTGTCGGGAGAAGTAAAAACATGTCATGACAAATGGGACCACTGTCTGGGAACATGAGGGAGGGAATGTCATAGTTAACTACTGCAATAAGGGAACACGCACAGACCCCGCGCCCATTGACAGAATCAACTGCCACTCCCACTCCAATCCCCAGACCAGGCTCTAAAGAGTCCCAAGCTGGGCCTTGAACATGACTGCCTGTCACCCCCTCACCTCCCTCCCCCCGGCCTCCCCATCAAGCAGTGTGCATTACCCAAAATGTTCGAAAGAACAAGCTTGGTACCAACCCGAGAAACGCTGTGCCACCTCCTGCGGGCAGGGGTGGAGTCAACAAGACCAAGCGCAGCGGGCGGTCTTAGAATAAGGTGGAGGAGAGATGGGTGCAGCCTTTCTTTGCTGCTGTTGTTGTTGTTGTTATTATTATTGTTATTGTAACTGTTCTCAACTTCAAAGTTTTTTGGAAGTTAATTAAATTTACAAGTTTAAAAGTTTGTAAGTGATGTTAAAGTTTGTAAGTGATCTTAACTGAAAACTTTATAGTTTGATACAAGAATATTTTTATTAAAGTTCAGTACAAACAAAAGTTTGTTAAACTTCTGAATAAAATATATTTTAAATTATACATTCATCATTTCCATTATTTGTTCCATTAACACAACACAACATTACAGAACAGGTCCAAACACTTGGAATAGTTGCCGCTGAGGCTTCAGGCAACAAAGTGTTCACGGATGAGCTGCTGGCGCAAGGCTCGAGCAATCGTTAAAGGGGCACGATGGCCCGCCCTCCTCCGCCATCGTGCACCAGGTTCAGCTAGTTGCATGGCTTCCTCGCCCTCCTCCTCATCATCTGCATCTTCTTCCTCTTCATCAGTCACTCTCATCTCAGGTGGGTCTTCTCCTACCAGCTGCTGCTGCCTCATGATAGCTAAGTTGTGCAGCATGCAGCACACAACAGTGAACTTACTGACAATCTCAGGGGAGTATTGCAAGTAGCCTCCGGAATGGTCCAGGCATCGGAAACGCAGTTTCAAGATGCCAATGGTCCTCTCTATGATGCTACGCGTCATAATGTGCGACATGTTGTATTCCCGGTCAGATTCCGTCTGGGTTACACGTAGGGGGGTCATGAGCCAGGTGGCGAGGCCATACCCTTTGCCTCCCAGTAGCCAGCTCTGCCCTTCTGGCTGCTGCTGAAACATAGCAGAAAAAGCGCTCTCGCGTAGGATGAAAGCATCATGGGTGCTCCCAGGGTATCTCGCATCAATTGACATGATGCGCTACATATCATCACACACGAGTTGCACATTAAGAAGTGGAAGCCTTTTCTGTTCCTGTACATCTCGGAATCCTCCAAAGGTGCTAGCAAGGCGATGTGGGTACAATCAATGCAGTCCTGTACCTTTGGGAAGCCAGCAATCCCGGAGAAGCCCACAGCCCTTTCACGCATTGCCTGGGCAGTCATGGGGAACTTTATGTAGTCACCTGCCGAATGCAGACATGTGTTGCATGTTGAGAGATGGCACACACATCCCCTGGAACGATCCAAATGCAAAGAATGAAAGTGCAGCTTTAACCTTCACTTCAACTGACAAAGCAGTCCTGACGCTTCTAGGTTGCACGTCTGTTTTTCCTAACTCACAGATGTCAGTTACAAATTCTTTGCGGAAACGCAGCCTTCTGGCACAGTCTGCATTACTCAGGTGCAGGTATGAACGCCTGTCTCGTTATACCCGACGTGGTTAAGGTCTCCTGCCCATCATCCTACGCGTTCTGAGGTTCCTCATGCAATGACGTTGAATCAATTGTCTCCTGCGCAGCACCATTATGCAGAAGGCTTGCAGAAGGTATGGCATTGTCAATATTGCCCTCGTGATTAAATTATAGCTTTGTAAGAAGCTCAAAACAGCAGGCAGGACAAGCTCCTTTGTTGTCACTCTCCCGAAGGTGGACGCCCTAGTATGGACCATACCCAGGTCTGAGCATGCGCAATAGGCTTTCTTAGATCGGGAAACACCCCGCCACACCGCCCCGGGCTTCATTTGAAGCTGCTTGCTGAATAGTGGCATAGTGTAAGGCTTCTCATGCCTTCAGTTCGGCTTCCACAGCCCCGCACCCTTCCTGGGCTTCTTTTGAAGCTCAGCCCGTGTCCGGGCGAGGGACCGACTCTGCCGGCCGACGCTCCAACCCTCGAGCCCGGTTTGGAGACGTTCGGTGGTGGCGTGGCACTTTAAAAAAATCCAAACTTTAGGGGCTAGAACCTCCACTTTTGTGCTTATCGCCCAAAAATAGGCGTTATTTCCGGCGTGGGCGGTAAAAAAAGGGTATTCAGATCGCCGGCTTCTCGCCCATTCTCAAAGCACCTAGTCTCCATTTTTTAAAATGGACGTTACCGCGAACGATATGAAATGGGCGGTAGTGTTAAATTTTTTTGACCTTCTGTCGTAAAGTGTGGCCGTCCTTAGCAATGGCATGGCAACGCTCGATTCCCGCAATTCAGGAGGTCAAGGGTCATCATGACATGCGCAGAAGAGGAGACAGAGAGAGAGGGAGCTCAGAGGCACTGAAAGCGTGTGTGGCTGTGGTGTGTGCTTGTCTGGCTGTTGTGGGAGGCACGATGGAGATTCACCAGCAGCAAAAGCCTACTAAGCACTAAGAACATAGTTGGCACCGAGTATTTGTCCAACAAATAAGATAAAACATGGAAGGGATGGAGGAGGCCCTGGAGCTGGTAGCCAGAAAGACTGGTGGCAGAGGGCTCCCAGTGGTCCCGGAGCGCTGCACTGCACCCCAAGATGCCGCACCCCATTGCCAACCACACGAGAGCCAGCAGCAACATCTTGCTTCTGGCTCAGAGCATGTTCCCACCTCAGGATCGTCCTCTCCCGTATCCGTCCAAGCAGCGTTTTGGCCGTCACCCCTCCCCCCTGCCCCTCCCCTGCCCCCCCCCATGAAGCATCGCCTGAAGAGTTCCTCGGCCAGGCAGCTTAGAGTCAGGAGGGGAAGGGGAAGGGGTAGAGGTGGGGAGGAGAAGCGGGGGAGGGGGCAGAGCGGTGGAGGGGGAAGGGTTGGTTTGTACAGAAATACTGATGATTTCAGACAAATGTTCGGTTTAAATGTTTTTTATTTAACAAAACCTTGCAAGCGCTTTGGCTCAGAAAGCTGCACCGTTACATGCTGGTGATTCCTTAACATCAAAGGGTATAATTAGCTTAAACTTTAACTGTTACTAAGGTGATGCCCACCATTGATGTATCACATGCACACCCAGCAGTGTGTCAGCCTTATAAATAACACCAACGTTCTTTCAGGCAAAGCGATCATTGATGAACTCCTGACGTAAGGCTCTTGCAGCTATCATGCCACCATGGGCCCTTTCATGCAGTCTACAGGGGGGCGGGAGCATGGCTTCAGCGTTAGCCTGATTGTCTGGGCCGATATCAGTGTCCGCCTCCTCGTCCTCCTCTTCCTCTCTCTGGTGAGGTGGACTGTCAGACTCATCAGGCTATTCTTATCCCCTCCTGATAGCCAAGTTGTGCAGCATGGAGCACACCACCACGAATTAAGCTACCTGCTCAGGGTGGTATTGGAGCTTGCCTCCTGAGTGGTCCAGGCATCTAAAGCCCTGCTTCAACACTCCAATGGTTTTCTCCACGATATTGCGAGTTGCTCCGTGGCTCTCGTTGTATCGCCTCTCGGCTTCGGTGTGGGTGTCACGCCGGCAGGTCATCAGCCAGGTGGCAAGGCCATATCCTTTGTCCCCAAGCATCCAGCATTGACCTTGTGGCTGAGTGTTAAACAAGTCAGATACAGTGCTCTCACGCAGGATGTGAGCATCATGGATGCTTATTGGGAATTGAGCCCGGTAATTTTCTGGTGGTCGACAACCAGTTGGATATTCAGGGAGTGGAATCCCTTGCAGTTCCTGAAAACCTCTGCATCCTGAAAAGATGCCCGCATCGCGATGTGCATACAGTCTATTGCTCCCTGCACCTTGGGGAAGTTTGCAATTCTGGAGAATCCTAGAGCCCTCTCACTCCGTGCCTCCTGGTCATAGGGAAGCTGATCAAGCCCCTCCTGCATGCGTACAGGGCTTCAGTGACCTGTCTAATGCAGCGAAGTGTGGCATGCTGAGAAAGTCCGCAAATGTCGCCAGCTGTGGCCTGAAACGAACCCGAGGTGTAGAACAACAGTGACTTTGACCTCGACGGACAGTGCAGTACTGATGGTGCTGGCAGGCTGCAGATCTGCCCTTATCAGCTGGCATACCTCAGTGATAACCTCTTTGTGGAAACGCAGTCTCCGAAGGCAAGTGGTGTCGGGCAAGTCGAGGTAAGAATGCTTCTCCTTGTACTTGCAGGGGGTGTAATGTCTGCTCCTCCTCATCAGTCTGTCATGTCTTACAATTGGGCACATAATGCAGTGGAGCGTTCCTTCAGCGATGTCGAGTCTGCTTCATGTAATTGGTCACCAAGAGAGGGTGAGAAAGGACAGGTCCCATTGCAGTAGCTCTCTGTAGGAATGTCCCGACGAAGACACCTATTCAATTCCAATCGGTCACTGTATGGTCAAGATATTTTTTAGAGATGTTCACATCAACTCCAACAACCTGCAGAGTACATCCAAACTCCCCCGAGGTTGAAGCATAGCAGCCTTTTAAAGGATGCGACATGTGATCTCGAACATGGCGTCCATAACGCTGTGATAAGTTCCGGTTAGTTCCACTTTTTCTGTGCGTTTTTTTGGGCGAGCGATATTGTGGCCGATATGTGTGCGAGGTGGTGAAATTGATGCTGGGCGATCTCATGGACGCTAGTTTCAGTAAATATGCTCTTTACGACAAAAAAAGATGGGCGGGCGTTAATATTGAATCTCAGCATTAAATCAGCGCGGAAAGTAACGCTGGGCGATATTATGGCTGTTGATTTTGCCCATTCTGATGATTCCGCCCAAAAAATGTGGGCGGGCAGTAATATTTTTTTCCGGAATTAAGCACATGGGGAAAATAACGTTCGGTGATAAGTTTCCTAAAAATGGCCGTTCGTTTCCATTTTGTGCCTAAATGGGCGATATATGGGCGTTAAACGTCATTTCAGCGGTAAAATGGGCATTAAGTGGGCATTAAGCATGCAAAAAAAACTGGAGGTTCTAGCCCAAAGAATTGCATGAAACTTCCATTTTCTGCGTTTTCAGTTGGAAAAACTTAAGCTTGATGATGCATATTTATGTGTTCTTGACTCCCTCCAAAACTTCGCCTAAAAACAATGGCGTCTTTCTGCGCCAATTTTTTGATGTGCGTTGGTTTTAAGTGCCCAGAAATTTTTTGGGGAGTGGTCACATACGCCGTCCGAGGAGAAGTGTGAGTTGGCCTAACTTGCATAATTGTGAAAAACTAGCGCAGACATCAGATGATACACAAAAGCAACTAACTTTAAAAAATCGTAACTAACTGAGTTACGCTGGCGCACAATCTTTGGGGGAACTTGGATTTTTAAATTTAGGCCAAAAAAAACGACACAAATCACTGGAGAAAATTGAGCCCATTGGATCAGGTTTAAAAATATTTGCAAGAGGGACTTGAAAACTTTTAACTTCAACTACAGGTAAAAAAAACAACATTCTTGTGAAATGAAGAGGTCTCTAGGATGCACATCCCGAAGCAGCTGTAGGTTCCTCCAGACTGCCCACTGCCTAGGGCCCATGTCAACACTTAAGAATAGACTAAGGGCTCAATTTTCCCCAGTGATTTGCGCCGTTTGTTTTGGAGCAGACTGTTCTTTTTGGCCTAAGTTGAAAATCCCCAGTTTCCCTAATCAGTTTGCATCAGTGTAAGTCAATTAAGTTACGATTTTTTTTGGTTAGTTTTTTTTTCAGCCAAAGTGGGTGTAACCAGCCACCTACGCCAATTGTGGCCATTTAGGGAAGTTTGGCCAGCTGAGAGTTGCTCCAGTTCTGCTTAGGCCAGCGTATGTGGCCTCTGCAGAAAAACCTTTCAGAGATTTAAGGAAATCGGCGCAGGTATGGAAATCGGCGCAGCAGATGCCCGGACACACTAAAAGAATTGAAAAACACATAGCAGCAACTTACCTCCAACCCCGCCCGAAGTCTGCCTGGTCCCATTCTCGGTCCCCGGTTCACAGAGAGAGAGAGAGAGAGAGAAGAGAGAGAGGAAGAAAGAATTGAGTGCATGCTCCGGGGACCGAGAATGGGACCGGACCGGCAAGCCTTTTGTGGTTGGAGATAAGTTGCTGTTATGTGTATTTCAAGTCTTTTAATGTGTTGGGAGCTGGCTGTAGGCTTCACTTTGCAGCCTCAGCTTGCATTGTGTCCCTGGTTACCATGCCAGCCCAATCCTTTTGGCGCAGATCAAGGCTCTAGCCGCAAAACTAAAGGTCGGGTTACGCCATGCCAAAATGAAGAAATCCAACAGGGAAACTTAGAATTTATTTTTGTCGTACTTAGGTCCCCCAAAAATCGGGCGTACCTCTTCAAGTACGCCAAAAAATACTTTGGCAAAAATTGAGCCCCATGTAGATAATTGAAGGAAAGGGGAATAGAGGGATATGGGTTCAGGGCAGGCATATGAGGTTAGATTTCCTGCTCGTGCGGAAGACTAACACCAGGAGAGACTGGTTGGGCTGAACAGCCTGTTCCTGTGTTGTAATTTCTATGTAATTCCATGGCGATCAAATTGCTGATTAAACAGCTAAGAACATAAGAACATAACAATTAGGAACAGGAGTAGGCCATCTAGCCCCTCGAGCCTGCTCCACCATTCAATAAGATCATGGCTGATCTGGCCGTGGACACAGCTCCACTTAACCGCCCTCTCCCCGTAACCCTTAATTCCCTTATTAGTTAAAAATCTATCTATCTGTGACTTGAATACATTCAATGAGCTAGCCTCAACTGCTTCCTTGGGCAGAGAATTCCACAGATTCACAACCCTCTGGGAGAAGAAATTCCTTCTCAACTCTGTTTTAAATTGGCTCCCTCAGATTTTGAGGCTGTGCCCCCTAGTTCTAGTCTCCCCTAGCAGTGGAATCAACCTCTCTGCCTCTATCTTGTCTATCCTTTTCATGATTTTAAATGTTTCTATAAGATCACCCCTCATCCTTTTGAACTCCAACGAGTAAAGACCCAGTCTACTCAATCTATCATCATAAGGTAACCCCCTCATCTCCGGAATCAGCCTAGTGAATCGTCTCTGTACCCCCTCCAAAGCCAGTATATCCTTCCTTAAGTAAGGTGACCAAAACTGCACGCAGTACTCCAGGTGCGGCCTTACCAATACCCTATACAGTTGCAGTAACATAGAAACATAGAAACATAGAAAATAGGTGCAGGAGTAGGCCATTTGGCCCTTCTAGCCTGCACTGCCATTCAATGAGTTGATGGCTGAACATGCAACTTCAGTACCCCATTCCTGCTTTCTCGCCATACCCCTTGATCCCCCTAGTAGTAAGGACTTCATCTAACTCCCTTTTGAATATATTTAGTGAATTGGCCTCAACAACTTTCTGTGGTAGAGAATTCCACAGATTCACCATTCTCTGGGTGAAGAAGTTTCTCCTCATCTCGGTCCTAAATGGCTTACCCCTTATCCTTAGACTGTGACCCCTGGCCCAACATTGGGAACATTCTTCCTGCATCGAACCTGTCTAAACCCGTCAGAATTTTAAACGTTTCTATGAGGTCCCCTCTCATTCTTCTGAACTCCAGTGAATACAAGCCCAGTTGATCCAGTCTTTCTTGATAGGTCAGTCCCGCCATCCCGGGAATCAGTCTGGTGAAGCTTCGCTGCACTCCCTCAATAGCAAGAATGTCCTTCCTCAAGTTAGGAGACCAAAACTGTACACAATACTCCAGGTGTGGCCTCACCAAGGCCCTGTACAACTGTAGCAACACCTTCCTGCCCCTGTACTCAAATCCCCTCGCTATGAAGCCAACATGCCACTTGCTTTTTTAACCGCCTGCTGTACCTGCATGCCAACCTTCAATGACTGATGTACCATGACACCCAGGTCTCGTTGCACCTCCCCTTTTCCTAATATGTCACCATTCAGATAATAGTCTGTCTCTCTGTTTTTACCACCAAAGTGGATAACCTCACATTTATCCACATTATACTTCATCTGCCATGCATTTGCCCACTCACCTAACCTATCCAAGTCGCTCTGCAGCTTCATAGCATCCTCCTCGCAGCTCACACTGCCACCCAACTTAGTGTCATCCGCAAATTTGGAGATACTACATTTAATCCCCTCGTCTAAATCATTAATGTACAGTGTAAACAGCTGGGGCCCCAGCACAGAACCTTGCGGTACCCCACTAGTCACTGCCTGCCATTCTGAAAAGTACCCATTTACTCCTACTCTTTGCTTCCTGTCTGACAACCAGTTCTCAATCCATGTCAGCACACTACCCCCAATCCCATGTGCTTTAACTTTGCACATTAATCTCTTGTGTGGGACCTTGTCGAAAGCCTTCTGAAAGTCCAAATATACCACATCAACTGGTTCTCCCTTGTCCACTCTACTGGAAACATCCTCAAAAAATTCCACAAGATTTGTCAAGCATGATTTCCCTTTCACAATTCCATGCTGACTTGGACCTATCATGTCACCTCTTTCCAAATGTGGTCCTATGACATCCTTAATAATTGATTCCATCATTTTACCCACTACTGAGGTCAGGCTGACCGGTCTATAATTCCCTGTTTTCTCTCTCCCTCCTTTTTTAAAAAGTGGGTTACATTGGCTACCCTCCACTCGATAGGAACTGATCCAGAGTCAATGGAATGTTGGAAAATGACTGTCAATGCATCCGCTATTTCCAAGGCCACCTCCTTAAGTACTCTGGGATGCAGTCCATCAGGCCCTGGGGATTTATCGGCCTTCAATCCCATCAATTTCCCCAACACAATTTCCCGACTAATAAGGATTTCCCTCAGTTCCTCCTCCTTACTAGACCCTCTGACCCCTTTTATATCTGGAAGGTTGTTTGTGTCCTCCTTAGTGAATACCGAACCAAAGTACTTGTTCAATTGGTCTGCCATTTCTTTGTTCCCCGTTATGCCTTCCCCTGATTCTGACTGCAGGGAGACCTACGTTTGTCTTTACTAACCTTTTTCTCTTTACATATCTATAGAAACTTTTGCAATCCGTCTTAATGTTCCCTGGAAGCTTCTTCTCGTACATCATTTTCCCTGCCCTAATCAAACCCTTTGTCCTCCTCTGCTGAGTTCTAAATTTCTCCCAGTCCCCAGGTTCGCTGCTATTTCTGGCCAATTTGTATGCCACTTCCTTGGCTTTAATACTATCCCTGATTTCCCTTGATAGCCACGGTTGAGCCACCTTCCCTTTTTTATTTTTACGCCAGACAGGAATGTACAATTGTTGTAGTTCATCCATGCGATCTCTAAATGTCTGCCATTGCCCATCCACAGTCAACCCCTTCAGTATCATTCGCCAATCTATCCTAGCAATTCACGCTTCATACCTTCAAAGTTACCCTTCTTTAAGTTCTGGACCATGGTCTCTGAATTAACTGTTTCATTCTCCATCGTAATGTCGAATTCCACCATATTATGGTCACTCTTCCCCAAAGGGCCTGCACAACGAGATTGCTAATTAATCCTTTCTCATTACACAACACCCAGTCTAAGATGGCCTCCCCCCTAGTTGGTTCCTCGACATATTGGTCTAGAAAACCATCCCTTATGCACTCCAGGAAATCCTCCTCTACCGTATTGCTTCCAGTTTGGCAAGCCCAATCTATGTGCATATTAAAGTCACCCATTATAACTGCTGCACCTTTATTGCATGCACCCCTAATTTCCTGTTTGATGCCCTCCCCAACATCACTACTACTGTTTGGAGGTCTGTACACAACTCCCACTAACGTTTTTTGCCCTTTGGTGTTCTGCAGCTCTACCCATATATATTCCACATCATCCAAGCTAATGTCCTTCCTAACTATTGCATTAATCTCTTTAACCAGCAATGCTACCCCACCTCCTTTTCCTTTTATTCTATCCTTTCTGAATGTTGAATACCCGTGGATGTTGAGTTCCCAGCCCTGATCATCCTTGAGCCATGTCTCCGTAATCCAAATCACATCATATTTGTTAACATCTATTTGCACAGTTAATTCATCCACCTTATTACGGATACTCCTTGTATTAAGACACAAAGCCTTTAGGCTTGTTTTTTTAACACCCTTTGTCCTTTTAGAATTTTGCTGTACAGTGGCCCTTTTTGTTCTTTTTCTTGGGTTTCTCTGCTCTCCACTTTTCCTCATCTCCTTTCTGTCTTTTGCTTTTGTCTCCTTTTTGTTTCCCTTTGTCTCCCTGCATTGGTTCCCATCCCCCTGCCATATTAGTTTAACTCCTCCCCAACAGCACTAGCAAACACTCCCCCTAGGACATTGGTTCTGGTCCTGTCCAGGTGCAGACTGTCCGGTTTGTACTGGTCCCACCTCCCCCAGAACCGGTTCCAATGCCCCAGGAATTTGAATCCCTCCCTGCTGCACCACTGCTCAAGCCACGTATTCATCTGCGCTATCCTGCGATTCCTACTCTGACTAGCACATGGCACTGGTAGCAATCCCGAGATTACTACTTTTGAGGTCCTACTTTTTAATTTAGCTCCTAGCTCCTTAAATTCGTTTTGTAGGACCTCATCCCTTTTTTTACCTATGTCGTTGGTACCAATGTGCACCGCGACAACTGGCTGTTCTCCCTCCCTTTTTAGAATGTCCTGCACCCGCTCCGAGACATCCTTGACCCTTCTTCCAGGGAGGCAACATACCATCCTGGAGTCTTGGTTGCGGCCGCAGAAACGCCTATCTATTCCCCTCACAATTGAATCCCCTATCACTATCGCTCTCCCACTCTTTTTCCTGCCCTCCTGTGCAACAGAGCCAGCCACGGTGCCATGAACTTGGCTGCTGCTGCCCTCCCCTGATGAGTCATCCCTCTCAACAGCACTCAAAGCAGTGTATCTGTTTTGCAGGGGGATGACCACAGGGGACCCCTGCACTACCTTCCTTGCACTGCTCTTCCTGCTGGTCTTCCATTCCCTATCTGGCTGTGGACCCTTCTCCTGTGATAAGACCAACTCGCTACACATGCTACTCACGTCGTTCTCAGCATCGTGGATGCTCCAGAGTGAATCCACCCTCAGCTCCAATTCCGCAACGCGGTCTGTCAGGAGCTGGAGGCGGATACACTTCCCGCACACATAATTGTCAGGGACACCGGAAGCGTCCCTGAGTTCCCACATGGTACAGGATGAGCATATCACGTGACCGAGCTCTCCTGCCATGCCTTAACCCTTAGATACACTTAAATTGGCAACAACAATGTTAAAAGTTACTGACTGATATAGAAGAGAAAAAAGAAAAACTACTCACCAATCCAGCCAATCACTTACCCCCTTGGCTGTGACGTCACCTTTCTGTTTCTTTCTACTTCTTTTTTGCCTTCTCCCTGTAGCTGCACCGGTAAGCTTCTCGCCGACCCCGGACTCGCGCTGCTCAGAGCTCCCGCCTCCTCGACTGACTGCTCGAAGTGCTCGACTCCCGCTGGCCTTTATAGGCCTCTCACCGACCCCGAACTCGCGCTGCTCAGAGCACCCGCCTCCTCGACTGACTGCTCGAACTGCTCGACTCCCGCTGGCAGTAGGACCTCCCTGCTTTTGTACTCCATCCCTCTCGCAATGAAGGCCAACATTCCATTTGCCTTCCTGATTACCTGCTGCACCTGCAAACTAACTTTTTGGGATTCATGCACAAGGACCCCCAGGTCCCTCTGCACCGCAGCATGTTGTAATTTCTCCCCATTCAAATAATATTCCCTTTTACTGTTTTTTTTCCCAAGGTGGATGACCTCACATTTTCCGACATTGTATTCCATCTGCCAAACCTTAGCCCATTCGCTTAACCTATCCAAATCTCTTTGCAGCCTCTCTGTGTCCTCTACACAACCCGCTTTCCCACTAATCTTTGTGTCATCTGCAAATTTTGTTACACTACATTCTGTCCCCTCTTCCAGGTCATCTATGAATATTGTAAACAATTGTGGTCCCAGCACCGATCCCTGTGGCACACCACTAACCACCGATTTCCAACCCGAAAAGGACCCATTTATCTCGACTCTCTGCTTTCTGTTCGCCAGCCAATTCTCTATCCATGCTAATACATTTTCTCTGACTCCGTGTACCTCTATCTTCTGCAGTAGCCTTTTGTGTGGCACCTTATCGAATGCCTTTTGGAAATCTAAATACACCACATCCATCGGTACACCTCTATCCACCATGCTCGTTATATCCTCAAAGAATTCCAGTAAATTAGTTAAACATGATTTCCCCTTCATGAATTCATGCTGCGTCTGCTTGATTGCACTATTCCTATCCAAATGTCCCGCTATTTCTTCCTTAATGATAGTTTCAAGCATTTTCCCCACTACAGATGTTAAACTAACCAGCCTATAGTTACCTGCCTTTTGTCTGCCCCCTTTTTTAAACAGAGGCGTTACATTAGCTGCTTTCCAATCCCCAGAGTCCAGAGAATTTTGGTAGATTATAACGAATGCATCTGCTATAACTTCCGCCATCTCTTTTAATACCCTGGGATGCATTTCATCAGGACCAGGGGACTTGTCTACCTTGAGTCCCATTAGCCTGTCCATGCACTACCCCCCTAGTGATAGTGATTGTCTCCAGGCCCTCCCTTCCCACATTCCTGTGACCAGCAATTTTTGGCATGGTTTTTGTGTCTTCCACTGTGAAGACCGAAGCAAAATAATTGTTTAAGGTCTCAGCCATTTCCACATTTCCCATTATTAAATCCCCCTTCTCATCTTCTAAGGGACCAACATTTACTTTAGTCACTCTTTTCCATTTTATATATCTGTAAAAGCTTTTACTATCTGTTTTTATGTTTTGTGCAAGTTTACATTCGTAATCTATCTTTCCTTTCTTTATTGCTTTTTTAGTCATTCTTTGCTGTTGTTTAAAAACTTTCCCAATCCTCTAGTTTCCCACTAACCTTAGCCACCTTATACGCATTGGTCTTTGATTTGATACTCTCCTTTATTTCCTTGGTTATCCACGGCTGGCTATCCCTTCTCTTACCGCCCTTCTTTTTCACTGGAATATATTTTTGTTGCGCACTATGAAAGAGCTCCTTAAAAGTCCTCCACTGTTCCTCAATTGTGCCACCGTTTAGTCTGTGTTCCCAGTCTACTTTCGCCAACTCTGCCCTCATCCCACTGTAGTCCCCTTTGTTTAAGCATAGTAGGCTCGTTTCTGACACAACTTCCTCACCCTCAATCTGTATTACAAATTCAATCATACTGTGATCACTCATTCCGAGAGGATCTTTTACTAGGAGATCGTTTATTTTTCCTGTCTTATTACACAGGATCAGACCTAAGATAGCTTGCTCCCTTGTAGGTGCTGTTACATACTATTCTAAGAAACAATCCTGTATGCATTCTATGAATTCCTCCTCCAGGCTACACCGTGCGATTTGAGTTGACCAATCGATATGTAGGTTAAAATCCCCCATGACTACTGCCGTTCCTTTTTCACATGCCTCCATTATTTCCTTGATTATTGCCCGCCCCACGCTGTAAAGTTTTTATTTGGGGGCCTATAAACTACGCCCACCAGTGACTAAAGATTAAACATTTGTAAACTGGTGACTTTTATCTACAGTTTATATGAATCCTTATCCAAGCACAACACTTCTTATCAAATATGATATATTAAACAAAACTGAACTGTAACACATGCTGCTGGAGTGCCTTAGATAGTTGATAATGATAATGGGATCAGACTGACTACAAAGCTGTGTCTTTTTACTTTTCAGTTGTATCATAGAAACACTTCCCTCATTCTGCTATTTTAATAGAAGAATTAACTGCTTTAAACTAAAAGGGTTGACATCTGCATAACAACCAACTGACAGAGGAATTTGGAATGTTGTATTTGAACAATAACACTTATAGCAGTAATTTCTACCCTTATATCACTTGGAAGGAAACCCATTCTGTTCTAAATATAATGGGCCCAAGTTTCGGCCTCAGTTGCTCCTGATTTTTTGGAGCAACTGGTGTGGAACGGAGTATCTTAGAAATTCAAATTCTCGGCATTTAGTTTGCTCCAGTTCGAGTCAGTTAGAACAGTTTCACTTTGGAACAGAATTTTTTTTTCAAAAGGGGGCGTGTCCGGCCACTTACGCCTGTTTTCAAAGTTTCGGCAGTGAAAACTTACTCCAAACTAACTTAGAATGGAGTAAGTGAAGATTTTTGTACGCTCGAAAAAACCTTGTCTACACTTTAGAAAATCAGGCGTAGGTTACAAATCAGGCGTAGGGAATAGGCGGGGGGGGGTTTAAAAAGAAGTTTACAAACATTAAACACTTCAGTTTTACAAATAAAGAGCCATCATCAATAATAAATGATAAAAACATCAATAAATCAACCAATAAATCAATGAAAAAAAATCAATAAGAAATATATTTTTTTTAAAAATCAATAAATAAAACATTTTCTACTTACCGACTGCAGCACCGGGAGCCCTCCAACAGCGTGCTGGGATGCCCCCCTCAGTGTGTCTCTGTCAGTGTCTCTATCTCTCTGTCTGTCTGTGTGTGTCTCTCACTCTCTGTCTGTCAGTGTCTGTGTTTCTGACAGCGAGGGGAGGGGGAGGAGGGGAGTACAGGGAGAGAGGGGGTCAGGGGGAGGGGAGAGAGGGGGGCAGGGGGAGGGGAGGGAGGGAGGCAGAGGGGGATGGAGGGAAGGGGGAGGGATGGGGGAGAAATGGGAGGGAAGAGGAAGGGGGGGAGGAGGAGAAGGGAAGGGGGGGAGGAGAAGGGGAAGGGGGGAGGAGAAGGGGAAGGGGGGAGGAGAAGGGGAAGGGGGGAGGAGAAGGGGAAGGGGAGAGGAGAAGGGGAAGGGGAGAGGAGAAGGGGAAAGGGGGGAGAGGAGAAAGGGAAAGAGAAGGGGGGAGAAGGGGAAGGAGAGGGGGAAGGAGAGGGGGGGAAGGAGAGGGGGAAAGGAAAGGAGAAGGGGGAAAGGAGAAGGGGGGAAAGGAGAAGGGGGGGAAAGTAGAAGGGGGGAAGGAGAAGGGAGGGAGAAAGGAGAAGGGGGGGAAAGGAGAAGGGGGGAAAGGAGAAGTGGGAGGGGAAGGAGAAGGGGGTAAAAGGAGAAGGGGGGGCGGGAATGAAGGGGGGGGGAGGAGAAGGGGGAGGGAGGCTGAATGGGCCAGGCCCAGCCGGGCACAAGACTTCGGGCAGGGCCCGTCCCCAGCACCAGATTTACAGGTAGGTAGCATTGGGTCGGGTCGGGTCCGGGGTCCGGGGTCAGGAGCGCAGGTCGGGGGGAGCGCGGGTCGGGTCGGGGGGGCGGAGGGAGGTCGATTCGGTTCGGGTGGGGGGGGGAGGGGTAGGGAGGGAGGGAGAGGGAGGTCAGGTCGGGTGGGGGGAGAGCGCGGGTCGGGTCCAATCCGGGGGGTCGAGTCGGGTCCGGTCCGGGGGCGGGGGGAAGCGGGAGTCGGGCGGTGTCGGGGTCGAGGGTGGCGGGGTGATGCGGGAGTTGAGTCGGGAGGAAGCAGGAGCTGGGCGTGGGAGGCAGCCTTATGCACGCAGCCCCAGTGAGGCCATTCGGCCAGGGCTAGGGCCTGTGTGCTTCGGGCCCCTCCCACACAGTTTTGGGCGCCTGGAGCTACTGCACATGCGCGCCCACTGTAGCGCGCATGTGCAGAGGTCCCGGCACTGTTTTCAGCGCAGGGACCTAGCTCCGCCCCCCACAGCTCGTGCTGCGCCGCGCCTGACTCCAGAGGACCAGCAGGGAGCCGGAGAATCTGTAAGTTTTTTTTAGGCGCACTTTGTGGCGCGAAAAACGGGCGTCCAGGTCGGGGCTGCGCCATTCTAGGCGCGGCCCGAAACTTGGGCCCAATAATTCAATCACTTTTAATAGTCTATGTGTCAATTCTGCTTTCCATGTTACTTTTGAACTTTTAAGATATTCTGGCCCAGAGTGATTGAGAAATGAAACCGGCTGCAGTAATGTGACAATCACGTTAGTTTGATAGCACAGGCTGTCCCCACTCGTCCCAAATGTCTCCAAACCACAAAACAGTCCCTTAAAGGCTGCGGCGATACTGCAGTGTTGGTCGTAGAATGCAAATTGCAGCTTACACACATATTTTGTCGTGGGATCTTGGCAGGAGCATCAAACAGCTTTATAAGTGCGTTGAAATAAGTTCCTAAATTATATAGGAGGTTCCATGTACCACTTGGGCATATTTTAAACCTGGCTTGCACTGCATTGGAGTTATCCTGCACATGGTGTTAAAATCAAGTTCTTGGAGAGGGTCTTAGATTGCTTGGCTTCAATGCATTCATTCAAATCGGGACTTGACTCCAGAGATGTCCTGCCACTTACATGCCAGTGGTAGTATAACTATATTCTAAGAATGGGATATTTAAAGGCTCAACTGCTTTTCATCTTCCTAGTGGCAAGGGTGGGTCAGAGATCGAGCATTAACATTATAACTCAAATTTTATGACTTGCACTTGCAACAAGTGAGCTTCCACGGCACCATTGTAGCCTTGTAAAATTACCTTTTAAACTCCAGTTTAAAACCCCATTATTAAAGGGAACTATCCATCAAACCAAATTAGGATATTTTGTAACTTTAATATATATTTTTTTAAGCAATTCAGATACATTGCTATTGCAAAAGTTATGGCAAGTTAAATCCCACTTTTGGGCAGCGTGATTGTGTGATGCAGTTAAGTAAGCTTACAAAGGAATTGAGATAGATAAGAAAGAAAATAAATAACTTGCAGTTATATAGGATCTTTCACGACTTCGGGACATCATAAAGAGCTTTACAGTAATGACTTAACTTGTATAAAAATATATTCAATGAAGAAGTGTTGTAATGTAGAAAACACAGCAGCCAATTTGCACACAGTAAGGTCCCACAAACTGCAATTAAATAAATGACCATATCATCAATGTTAGTGATGATGGGGGAGGAATAAATTTTGGCTGGGATACTGGGAGAAAGCCCTTGCTCATCTTTAAATAGTGCTGTGGATCGTTTATGTCCAGCTGAGAGGGCAGATGGGGCTCTAGTTTAGCCTCTCATCTGAAAGACTGCATTGTAGGGCTCAATTTTCCCCAGTGATTTGCGCCGTTGTTTTGGCGGATGGTGCTTTCTTTTAAGACTAAATGAAAAAAATCCAAGTTTCCTCAAAGATTGTGCGCCAGAGTAACTCAATTAGTTACGATTTTTTAAAGGGTTTTTTTGCGTCATAGGGGCGTAACCTGATGTCTGCTCGAGTTTTTTTACAATTATACAAGTTTGGCCAACTTATAATTCTCTTCGGAAGTCGAACTGAAGCATGAGAAGCCTTACACTGTGCCACTATGCAGCAAAGCATCAAATGAAGCCCGTGGTGGTGCAGGGGTGGGGGGTTGTTTCCCGATCTATGCAAGCCTATTGCGCATGCTCAGACCAGGGTGTGCTCCATACTACGGCATCGACCCTGGGGAGAGAGACAACAAAGAAGCTTGTCCTGCCTACCATTTTGACTTCTTACAACGGTACAATTTAATCATGGGGGCATTACTGACAATGCCATACCTCCTGCAAGCCTTCTGCAGGGTGCAGAGGAGACAATTGATTCAACGTCATCGCATGAAGAACCTCAGAGCATGTAGGATGATGGGCAGGAGGTCTTACCCACATCGAGTATAACGAGACAGGCGTTCATACCTGCACCTGAGTGATGCAGACTTTGTCAGAAGGCTGCGTTTCCGCAAAGAAGATGTAACTGAGATCTGTGAGTTAGTAAAAGCAGACCTGCAACCTCGAAGCTTCAGGACTGCTTTGTCAGTTGAAGTGAAGGTTACAGCTGCACTTTCATTCTAGATCGTTCCCGGTCACAATTGGGGATGTGTGCGCCATTTCTCAACATGCAACACATATCTAAATTCGGCAGGTGACTGCTGCACTATATGCCCAGAGGAATGACCACATAAAGTTCCCCATAACCATCCAGGCAATGATTGAAAGGGCTATGGGCTTCTCCAGGATTGCTGGCTTCCCAAAGGTACAGGACTGCGTTGATTGTACCCTCATCGCCTTGCGAGCACCTTTGGAGAATTCTGAAATGTACAAGAACAGAAAAGGCTTCCACTCCGTTAATGTGCAACTCATGTGTAACGACATGCCTCGCATCATGGCAGATGATGCAAGATACCATGGGAGTACCCTGATGTGTTCATCCTTCGCGAGAGCACTATATCTGCCATGTTTCAGCAGCAGCCAGAAGGGCAGAGCTGGCTACTGGGAGGCAAAGGGTACGGCCTCGCCACCTGGCTCATGATGCCCCTACGTGTAACCCGGACGGAAGCTGACCGGGAATACAACATGTCGCACATTGTAACGCGCAGCATAATAGAGATGACCATTGACTCCTTGAAACAGCGTTTCCGATGCCTGGACCATTCCGAAGGCTACTTGCAATACTCCCCTGAGACTGTTGGTCAGTTCACTGTTGTGTGCTACATGCTGCATAACTTAGCCATCATGAGGCAGCAGCAGCTGCTAATAGAAGATCTACCTGAGGTGAGAGTGGCTGATGATAAGGAGGAAGATGCAGATGACGAGGAGGAGGCGGAAGCCATGGAACTACCTGAACCCGGTGCACAACGGCGAAGGAGGACGGGTCATCGTGCCCCCTTTAATGATTGCTCGAGCCTTGCGCCAGCAGCTCATCCGTGAACGCTTTGCTGCCTGAAGGCTCAGCGGCAACTATTCTAAATGGACCATGTTTACTGTTTGGACAAGTTCCATAATGTTGTGTTGTGTTAATGGAACAAATAATGGAAATTATTCTTTTTTACTTCAAAAAGTAGTGTTAATAATGGAACAAATAATGGAAGTGATTCAGTTATAATTTAAAATATATTTTATTCAAAAGTTTAACAAACATTTGTTTGTACTTAACTTTAATTAAAATATTCATGTATCAAACTTTAAAGTTCTCAGTTAAGATCACGTATAAACTTTAAGATCACTTACAAACTCTAAGATCACTTAAAAACTTTGAGATTAATTACAAACTTTTAAACTTGTAAATTTACATAACAGTTATAACGGTAACAACAATAATAATAACAACAACAGCAGCAAAGAAAGGCTGCACCCATCTCTCCTCCACCTTATTCTAAGACCGCCCGCTGTGCTTGGTGTTGGTGACTCCACCCCTGCCCGCAGGCGGTGGCGCAGCGTTTCTCAGGTTGGTATCAAGCTTATACTTTGAAATATCTTGGGTAATGTGGACTTCTTGATGGGAGGGGGGCAGGCGGTAATGTGGAGGGCCCGGCTTGGGCCTCTTCAGAGGATGGTCTGCGGATTGGAATGGGAGTGGCAGTTGATTCTGTCAATGGGCACAGGGTCTGGGCGTGTTCCCTTATTGCAGCAGCTAACTCCAACATTCCCTCCCTCATGTGCCCTGACGATGTGTCAACTAACTGCAACATTCCCTCCCTCATATTCGCCGAGAGTATCTCAGCTACCTGTGACATGCCCTCCCTGATGTTGAGCAACAGTGTGTCAACTACCTGCAACATTTGCTCCCTCATTTTCACTGACAGTGCATCAGCTACCTGCGACATTCCCTCCCTAATGTGCACCGACATTGTATCTGCTGCCTGAGACATTCCCTCCCTCATGTTTCTGGACAGTGTTCCCATTTCTCGTGAGAGTGTTGTTACTTCTCCCGACTGTTCCGATACTTCATCACCCACCTCACTGGCATTGTCCAGGAATGATTGCGTAAAGTCAATGCTCTCCGCTCTCATTGCCATCATCTGAACCACATCTGTTAGATCCTGCACCTCAGAAAGCGCTATAGAGCTCTCCTTTCCCTTCTCACCCTGGGTGTGGCTCGCTGCATCCCACTGGGATGCGCAGCCTCGGACAGTGGGGCCCTGGGTATGCCTCGTTGCACTCCATTGGCATCCCCAGCCTTAGGCTGTGGGAATCCATGGAATATACCAGCAACACTTATACCACTGAGGAAAGGGGCTGGCACCTCAATGGACGGCACCTGTACCCCCTCCAAAGTGAGTATAAGAGTGCGGGATTCATCCTCCCCCTCACCCCATGCTCTTGGTCTGGAAGGTGGGATTAGAAGATGTTCTCCTCTTCAGGCTCAACCACATCTGAATCTTCTTCTGCATCGTCAGGTTTGGCCTCAAGTTCTGCAAAATATAACAGAACAGACAAATGGTTAGCAGCAGAGGAGGGGGCAGGGTGGTTTGAGTAGGCTCACACAGCACAGGCAGCAGGCTGATTTGAAGGATGACGATGAATGATAGATAGCACATTGCATCAACCAAAGCGTAGCTGACAGAGACATCCCCATGAACCGAAGCATGGCTAGTCTGTGCAGTACTTAACATTTAGCAAAGTCAGACTGTGGAATTTGCAGGACTTACTCTCTCCCTCGAGTGTGGCCCCAGCTTGTGCAGTGGTGGTTGCTTTTCTCCAGGCAGGACCCATCAAAGCAGCGACCTTGTCTTCTAAGGGTGTCAGTGGGTGCAGATTTGCCGGGCATTCTCTTGTTCGAGTTCTTTCCCATTTGTTGTGTGCCATCTTCCTCTGCAAAGATGAAAACATAACTTTTTAGGGAGGGTGTGTTTCTGCTGGGTGGGACAAATACAGATGGTCACATTTACAATTGCAATTCCATTGAATACATTAAAAGATTACTTACATCAACTGCTTGACCAAGATCCTGCTACTTCTTTTTGCACTGGCCTCCAGACCTCGGGGTGGTCACCATTGCACAGTAATCTTCTACAAGTTGGTTCCAGCGTTTCTTCATTTCTTTTGGAGAAACTTTAATCCGACCTCAATTACAGTAACCAATGCCTCCACTTCATCCTGTAAGAAATTCTTGGTCCTTGAGCCGTGTTGCATCTTGTATTGCAGCTGTGATTTTTCCAATGAGAATGAAAGTTCTCACACACAACTGACTCTTTAAAAATGGCCGAATGCAGACCAGGAGCTGTACTGGGCATGTGCGCCCATATCAATCACATCAAAAACTTCCTTTTTTCCCCCGCGCATGCGCAGAAGGTGGGGGGACATCGTTTTTTCGGCGCAGACATTCGGCTCCGCCGCCTGAAGCTACAGGACAGGCTGAGCGGTGCCAATTTTAAAAAACAGAACGGGGAAACTTGCTACTTTTATTTTGGAGCAGTTGGAATCAGAACAACTGGGCGTAACTCTGACAATACGCCAAAAAACGGCACTGGGGAAAATTGAGCACGTACTCAATACTGCACTGAAGTGCTAGTCCAGATTATGTGCTCACGTTTCTGGCATAGGGCTTGAACGCTCGACCTTTTGATTTACAGGCCAGTGTGCTACCATTGAGCTGAGGATGACACTTACAGACAAATAGATAGATAGATAGACAGGCAGAAACAAGATCAATAAACAGACTTATACCTCTGCAGTATTTCACTTTTTTATAAATTGAAAAATGAATATAGATAGAAACATAGATTGGTGGATAGGTAGGTAGATAGCGAAGAATTTGCGCAATTAGAAAGTTACAAACCTCTTCATCTGTGAGTGCATGGAGTCTTTCATGAGATTCACTGAAGCTGCAGCTTTCGCCCTGTAATTAGGAAAATATTTCTATAACTACAGTATAATATAATGAACATGATTGAACTTACTGAGAGAAATGCATTTCTGTTGTATCATTGTAATCCAATTTACTTGTAGCCTCTTTTAAAATATACCTTATAGTTAGCTACAGTTTACAAAGATGCAAATGTAATTGCTTAAACTACTTCAAGAGTGATGATGTTTACATTAACATATCCTCTACCATACAGTAGTGTTTGAATTTTGGACAATCGTCTTAATACAATAAAAATCTGTACCAGAAAGTATTTGAGAATAGATAACCGCCAATACAATAATTGCTGAATGTGTATTATTTCGAACAGTTAGGAAAGTGCAACAATCCTCGCCCAGCACAGTGTGACAGGGCTGGCCAGGACATGCTTGCTGCCAAGCCTGGAAATTCCATTTAGAAGCCATTTAAACTGTAGCATTCTTGCTTGGGACAGCAGGGAAGGGGTTTCTGGGGATAACTTGCAAGAAAATGAAGGCTTCCCTGCCCCGCTAGAGTTGATCATGCTGCTGGAAGTAAGGGAAAGGAAAGCTTTTTTCTTTGTAGCTGAAAGGCACCCTCCAAAGAAATGACACAAGCCTGGTAGGAGATAATGGATAAGGTCAGTGTTTCCTGTACCACTGAGAGGACCTGGATCTTAATATGGTAGAGAATGACATGGCTGAAGAAAGCTCCAAAGGAAGACTACAGAACAATTTTCCAAGTCAAGTAGCTGCCTATGCTTACCATGGAAGGCCACGGCACTAGTGCACGAATATAACCTACAACCTATATCTGAAAAGGTCATCAAACTGCAATCTTAAAGGGCCATCACACACACAGCATATCCTTCTAACACCACCGGATGCATGTCCTTTTACTGACATAAAGGATAGACAGCAGGTTGGGCACATATTTATAGAATCATAGAATGGTACAGCACAGAATGAGGCCACTTAGCCCATCGAGTCTGCGCCGGCTCTTTCGACAAGAAATCCAGTTAGTCCCACTCCCCCACTCTTTCCCAATGTCCCTGCAATTTTTTTCTCCTTCAAGTATTTATCCAATTCCCTTTTGAAAGCTACTATTGAATCCATTTCCACCACCTTATCAGGCAGTGCATTCCAAATCCTAAACGTTGCGTAAATAAGTTTTTCCTCATGTCGCCTCTGGTTCACCTTATATCTGTGCCCTTTGGTTATTGACCCTTCAGCCATTGGAAGCAGTTTCTCTTTATTTACTGTATCTAACCCGTTCATGATTTTAAACCCCTCTAGCAAATCTCCTCTTAGCCTTCTCTGCTCTAAGGAGAACAACTGCAGCTTCTCCAGTCTATCCACATAACTGTATTCCCTCATCCCTGGTATATACTCTTTAAACTTGCAGTACTGTATATTTCAAGACAACTTCTCTGCTTACGTAGCGCTGGAAAATTCCTGAAGGTTTGCGCCCTGGTCCTGCCCCCGAGAGGAAGTGGAGCGTCAGATATTGCACTCGCTCCATTGCCACTCGGGGGCAGTAAGATGGCATGTAATGAACTGGAAGAGGGGCCAGAGATTACAAACTCTTGACTGACTCTGTTGAGATGGGCCTCCTTAGACATCACTGGACATGGGGGCATATAGTTGGGAAGTGAGAAGCTGGAGGCCTCCCCCTAAGGATCTATCCTTGGCCCCCTCCTATTTGTCATCTGCATTGGCGAGTACCATCCCACTTTTATCACGCTTTGCATACCCCCACCCTGCTCAATCACTTAAACATACACTCAAGTCAATCAGAAAAACATCACATACAGTATAATGCAATGCAAGCATTATTTGAAAGTGTCTGTGATATATGTTCCTCTTCAGTAATTGTAGGCTTGAAGAATAGTTAGCCAATACTACTCACGGCTTCAGACAATCCATCACTTCACAGCACCCTGAATCATTACGTTCACAAGCACCAGCAGCACTACAGACACTCTGGAAGCTGTGGATAGCAAAATACTATATAATATAATATAATATAATATAATAAGTAGTTCTAGGTGAGTCACATTGTGAATGTGAGGAGGATTAGATAGTGGTGACAGAGAAGCAATGTGTACCTACTGCCCAGAAATCTAATTAATTCCTTTCTCAGCTACAGTACCTGAGGATTCAGACTTCACAGTATTTGAATATCAAAAAGATTGCTATCTCAACAGGATCATCTGCAGTAGTCACTTGAGTCTGTTGAAAATATATTTACATAGAATATATAACAAGTTGTATTTATATAGCACCTTTAAAGTAGTGAAATGTCCCAGGGTGCTTCACAGGAGAACTATGAGATTAAAAATTTGACACCGGACTGCATAAGTAGAAATTAGTGCAGGTGACTAAATGCTTGATCAAAGAGATAGGTTTTAAGGAGTATCTTGAAGGAGGAAAGCGAGGTGCAGGGAACTTGGAGCCTAGGCAACAGAAGGCACCGCCACCAATGGTTGAGCGATTATAATCAGGGATGTTCAAGAGGGTAGAATTAGAGGAGCGGAGACATCTCGGGGGGTTGTGGGGCTGGAGGAAATTACAGAGATAGGGAGGGGCGAGGCCATGGAGGGATTTGAAAACAAGGATGAGAATTCTGAAATCGAGGCGTTGCTTAACCGGAAGTCAATGTAGATGAGAAATAGGAGGGGGCCAAGGATAAATCTTTGGGCGACACCAGAGATAATGATGCGGGGTGGGAAGAGAAACCGTTGCAGGTAATTCTCTGGCTACAATTAGATAGATAAGAATGGAATCAGGCAAGTGTAGTCCTGCCCAGCGGTGGAGAGGCGTTTAAGAAGGATAGAGTGCCCAACCATGTCAAAAGCTGCAGACAATTCAAGAAGGACAAGCAGGGATAGTTTGCCTTTGTTACAGTTACAAAGGATGTCATTTGTGACTTTGATGAGAGCAGTTTTGGTACTGTGGCAGGCGCGAAAACTGGATTGGAAGGATTCAAACATGGAATTGTGGGAAAGCTGGGCACGGATTTGGGAGGTGACAACACATTCAAGGATTTTGGCGAGGAAAGGGAGGTTGGAAATGGGATGGTAGTTTGCAAGAACGGAGGGGTCAAGAGTTGTTTTTTTGAGGAGAGGGTGATGACGGCAGATTTGAGGGAGAGGGGGATGGTACCTGACAAGAGAGAACCGTTAACAATGTCAGCTAACACGGGAGCCAGAAAAGGAAGTTGGGTGGTCAGCAGTTTGGTGGTAATAGGGTCAAGGGAGCAGGAAGTAGGTCTCATAGACAGGATGAGCGCAGTGAGGTCATGAGGGGAGATTGGAGAGAAGCTGGAGAAAGATGTGAGGTCAGGGCTATGGCAGGGGGGATCCTTGTAAAAGTTTGGCCTGGTGGGCTAGGGGAAAGAGGGGAAGAGGCAGAGGCGGCCGAATGGATGGTCTCAATCTTAGAGACAAAGAAGTCCATGAGCTACTCACACTTATTGTTGGAGGTGAGGGTGGAGACTGAGGAGAGGGGTTTAAAAAGACGGTTAACAGTGTAGAATAAAAGTCAGGGCTTATCGTTACATTCCAGAATGATTCTGGAAGAGTAAGCAATTTTGGCAGACGAGAGCAGGACTCAATGGTGCTTTATGTGGTCCAGCCAGATCTGGCGGTGAAAGGCTAAACCAGTTGTCCGCCGTATCCGTTCAAGTCTGTGTCCCTTGGACTTAAAGGAGCGAAGATCAGGGCTGTACCAGGGGAGATAGCCAGGTTGAGAGAGAGTAATTGTTTTAACAGAGACTAGGGCATCAAAGGTAATGGTGAAGGTGTGATTGAGCAGATCGGTAACTGTAGAAATGTCATGGTGAATTGAGGGCCAAAGGCTGGACAGTTGGGAATTCATAAATCGCAGTTGTAAGAGAGCGGGAGAGAGTTTTTTTTCGGGGGTGGACACAGAAGCAGGTAGGGGGAGTGGAAGGAGGATGTGGGAGGAGAATGATACGAGGAATTGGTCAGAGATGGCCTTATCTGCGATTGACTCGATGGGAGTAGCAAGGCCACGAGAGACGGCAAAGTCGAGGGGCTGGCCGTGAATATGGGTTGGGGAGTTTACATGGAGGGAAAGATCAAGGGAAGATAGGAGGCTAGTGAACTCAGAGGAGAGAGAGCATTATGAATTGAGATGGAGGTTGAAATCACCGAGGATGAGAAGTCGTTCGGTGCAGAGGCAGAGGGAGAAATTGAAGAAATATCAGCAATAACATTTTTATGGTACTTGGGTAGAGAAGGTGAATTTTAACTGAGAGGTGAGAGGGGTGGAATCGGGTGAGATACTCAAGGGAGGGGAAAGTGCCAGAGGCGGAGGGGGACAGACCAAGGTGTGGGAAAACACACTACATCACTAAAGCATGAGACAAATAGACTAATAAATTGCTGGCATTGTATTTGAAATTTGTTCAGAGTTTGTATCTGATTGTGTAGAACAAGGGAGCAGCACAACAAGGCTAGGCATTGATGGCATTTGAGGAGGAGCAGGGGACAGTGTTGCAACAGATGTTTAGAGCAATATGGATAGCAGGGTTCCTCAAAGGAGCAGCTGAGGTACTTCACTGATCCAGGGTGAGTGCCTGGTGCATCAGTCTTCTTGGTTACAGTGGTGTTTGCAGTGACATCCTCTTAACTGGTACCTGCATGCTACTCTGGTCTAATGGTTATGGTACTGGACTAGCAATGCAGAAGTTGAGAGTTTAAATCCCACCATGGCAAATTGTGAAATCAGGTCATTTGAAAGATTGTCTTAAAACCCCAACTATTGTCCTTCAGGAAAAGGGCCTGTCTCCCCTACCCAGTCTGGCTTACATTTTACTCCAGGCCCATACTACATGGTTGACTCTTAATGCTCCCAGTACTGCACTGAGGTGTCAGCTAGATTATGCCCTCAATATCTAAGTGGGTACTGAACCCAAAAGCTTCTGACTCCCAAGGAGGCCTATGTAATTTTTATCATTGTATGTAAATTCTACAAATACAGCTGTAGATTTTGTTGCTCATTTTAGAGATTGGGTATATTAGGATTAATAAATGGAAAATCTTGAGCTGTGTGCAGCATTCCTCATCTGCCCTCTCAGGAAGACAGAAAAGATCCCATAACATTATTTTATCCTTCAACCAACATCATTAAAACAGATTATCTGGTCATTATCACATTGCTGTTTGTGGGACCGTGCTGTGACTTTGAACAAATATTTTGTATCGGTCTTCACAGTAGAAGACACTAAAAACATCCCAATAAAGGATAATCAAGGGGCTATAGGGAGGGAGGAACTTAATACAATCACTAAAGAAGTAGTACTCGATAAAATAATGAGACTAAAAGCGGACAAGTCCCCTGGACCTGATGGCTTGTATCTTCGGGTCCTAAAAAAGCCTGCAGAGATAGTGGATGCATTGGTTGTAATCTACTAAAATTCCCTGAATTCTGGGAAGATCCCAGCGGATTGGAAAACTGCAAATCTAACGCTCCTATTTAAAAAAGGAGGCAGACAGAAAGCAGGAAACTATAGACTAGTTAGCCTAACGTCTTTCGTTGGGAAAACTGCTGGAGTCCATTTTAAAGGAGCAGTAGCAGGACATTTGGAAAAACATAATTCAATCAAGCAGAGTCAGCATGGTTTTAAGAAAGGGAAATCATGTTTGAAAAATTTGCTGGAGTACTTCGAGGATGTAACGAGTAAGGTGAATAAGGGGGAACCAGTGGATGTGGTGGATTTGGATTTCCGGAAGGCATTCGACAAGGTGCCACATAAAAGGTTGCTGCAAAAGATAAAAGTTCAGGGGGTTGGGGGTAATATATTAGCATGGATTGAGGATTGGCTAACTAATAGAAAACAGAGAGTCGGGATAAACGGGTTAATTTCTGGTTGGCAAACAATAACTAGTGGGGTGCCACAGGGATCAGTGCTGGGGCCTCAACTATTTACAATCTATATTAATGACTTGGATGAAGGGACCGAATATAATGTAACCAAGTTTGCTGATGATACAAAGATGGGTGGGAAAGCAAATTGTGAGGAGGACACAAAAAATCTGCAAAGGGTTATAGACAGGCTAAGTGAGTGGGCAAAAATTTGGCAGATGGAGTATAATGTAGGAAAATGTAAGGTTATCCACTTTGGCAGAAAAAATAGAAAAACAGATTATAATTTAAACAGAGAAAAATAGCAAAGTACTTCAGTACAGAGTGACCTGGGGATCCTTATGCATAAAACATAAAAAGTTAGTATGCAGGTACAACAAGTAATCAGAAAGGCAAATGGAATGTTGGCCTTTATTGCAAGGGGGAATAGAGTATAAAAGCAGAGAGGTTCTGCTACAACTGTTCAGGGTATTGGTGAGGCCACACCTAGAGTACTGCGTACAGTTTTGGTCTACGTATTTAAGAAAGGATATATTTGCAATGGAGAAGGTTCACAAGGTTGATTCCAGGGGCGAGGATAGGTTGAGTAGGTTGGGCCTATACTCATGTGAGTTCAGAAGAATGAGAGGTGATCTTATCAAAACATATATGATAATGAGAGGGCTGGACAAGATGGATGCAGGGAGTATATTTTCACTCATAGGGCAAACGAAAACTAGGGGGCACAGTCTCAGAATAAGGGGCTGCCCATTTAAAACTGAGATGAGGAGAAATTTCTTCTCTCAGAGGGTTGTAAATCTGTAGAATTTTCTGCCCCAAAGAGCTGTGGAAGCTGGGTCATTGAATATATTTAAGGCAGAGATAGATTTTTGAGCGATAAGGGAATAAAGATTTATGGTGAGCGGGCAGAGAAGTGGAACTGAGTAAATGATCAGATCAGCCATGATCTTATTAAATGGCAGAGCAGGCTCAAGGGGCCAGGTGGCCTACTCCTGCTCCTATTTCTTGTGTTCTTGTGTGTTCTTGTGCGCAAATTGGCTGCTGCATTTCCCACATTAGAACAGTGACTATCCTTCAAAACGAAGTAATTGGATGTAAAGTGCTTTTGGGATATCCTGAAGTTGGAAAGGTGCTATATAAATGCAAGTCATTCTTTTTCTTTTATGTGCTCATGCTATAGTATTTAACTTCAATTAAGTTTTATTAAGATTACAACAACATTATCAAAAATCATTATATGTATATTTTTCCCCCTGAGCCTTATTAAGTACAGTTTGAACATCTGTGATTAAATTCACTGATCCTATGTCCCAGTGGGGAGCTAAGCTTAAAGGCAGCATGAGTTGGAGATAGGGTTGCAACACTGAAGCACTAATCCTCTGACCTATGCTCCCTTTGAGTCGAATACTCCCAGAATCCTATAATTTTTTACTCAGAGACAAACCAAGAGCACATCAATGGGGCAGGATAAGACTAGCAAGCATTGTATACATCCATTCCTTTTGCTCCTCAATTTTGAATTTAATGGTTGGGATAAAATTGAGCTTTTAATTTTGTGACATTAATTGCTGTGATCGTACCACAAGGTCACAAGATTAGTTTAGATCATGAATGCCCTTCATCCCATCTGATCTCATCCTGACAGGATAGCAACTCCTGCTGTCTCCCCATTACAGCATCTTACGGTTTCTTAAATGAGTCCAGTGTCCTGGCCTCAACCACTCTTCGTGGCAATTTGTTCCAGCTGTTAATCTGTCTCTGTGTAAAGAAATACTCCCTGACATCTGTCTTAAGTTTGCTGTTCACAACTCTGATCTTATCTGAGGGTTTAAGTGTAGTTTTACTTTTGACACTAAAATCCTTCGAAGTATTCCAAGAGCTAAGTAGCAAACCACGGAAAGGGAGCTAATCTCATAAAATTATCACAAATTTAAATTGCGAACAGAGAGCATGGAGTTATAAAGTATTTATCTCTTATTTAGAACAACAGGGCAGCACCCGGGTAGGCAAAGCACTTGCTAGACAAGCAGTGGGGAGTTTAGCAGTGATCTGTTCTAGTAAGCTTTGTGATTCTAGCCGTGTAAACTTTAGCAATGTCCCTACACATGCTTGGGGACTCCGAAGACATGTTCCTGTCAACCTGCTCCTAAATGCTGTGGATTTGAGTAAGTGGGCTATGTGCACTCGACATTAGGAAACGAGTAACCCAGAGGGGAGTGTGGATTTTTCAGTTGCATGAATCGGCTGCCCTTAAAGGGTAGGGCTTTGCGCGTGGCCAGCAACTTTTTCTTTGTCGGCCGACTTTGCATTTGGCATATCAATAGTGGCCATGGGTTCGGCCGGGCCGTCATCAGGTAGCCAGCATCCCCTCTTGGGTGCCGGGCCACTGGCCTGGCTGAAATCCTTCCTAGTGGCCCAGTGGGCACCACTAAAGTGGCTGCAGAGCTCCCCTTTAAAAGATGTTGTGACGCGTCAGTGTGATGTGGCACATCTGCATCGTGCTGACATCATCAGCATCACACTGATGTCATCAGTGCGGCGCTGAGCGGCGCTGCCCATTACCGCCCCCAACAATTTTTTTTTTTAAGTGGCCAATTCCGAGAGATTTAGCCATTCGACTCTGCGGGCACTACATTTCCGGATTATTCGAACTGTATGCCCCAATACCGGACGCGGGGCAATTTCGGCCCCATAAAGTTTTCAACACACTTTCATGTTGAACTTCAGTATTGAGTGTTCATTGACATCCTCCTGCACACCTGAACTCCAGGAGACTGGAGTTAGACTGATCACTCCGAACTTTAAAAAAGTTTTGAAACCCTTAACTGCTTGGAGCTTTCAGCCCTCCTACTTATCGAATTACTGAATTTGAGTCTGAAAATGTACTGTTACTTTTTTGTTGTTTTAAAGAGAGGACCACTTCGCAGCAATGCAAAAGTAGCACCACAAGAAGGTGAGTTTGAATCGAAGTCCTGAATGATTATTGCACTCAGTCTTAACTGGTATGGTTACTAAAGAGTGATACTGACATCATAGGAGGTAACATCTGGAGGCTAGATTGGCTTGCTTTCCCAATCAATAAGGGTAGAGTGGATACAATAGACTAATGTGGGGGGGGGGGGGGTCATAGGGAAATTCTAACCACCAAAAATGTATTTGACTTGAAATGAATCCATCGCCGGCTGCCGAAACTCTTTACTACACCTGCGTTATCTACAGACCTGACTTCGCCAATGGTCTTCTATCCCCCCCCCCCGACCCAAGTATCACCCAACTTAAATTTCAAACATACAAAACTCTGCTATCTGTGTCTTGTCCCAAACTAAGTCCTTCTCACCCACAGGTCCTTAGCAATTTCCAATGGCTCCCTGTGCCCCAATGCACTGATTTACAATTCCTCTTGGAGCTCGCTCCACCATATTTCCATAGCGTTCTTCAGCCCCACATCCCAGTTTACATCCCACGTTTTTTGGAGCATGATGAATCATGTGCCTTCCCTCAGCGCCCCCGCCCCACCCACCACATCCCCCTCCAACCAATTCCACCATCACTTGCACAGCCATCCGGGCCTGCACTTTGAATTCTCTTACTAAACTTTTTCGCCTTGTTACATCTTTCCCCCCTCAAAAGCCATCTCAGAACCTACCTTTTCAACTATGTCAGTCACCGCCCCTAACTCCTGCTTGATGTCTTATTCCCCTTCCCACTTTTTGGGAAGTGTGTTTGTACAGTTCACTATGTTACAATTTATTTGTTTTCAAAGTCTGTTTTTTAAATTCAAAAGCAAAATACTGCAGATGCTGGAAATCTCTCTCCCCAGATGCTGCCTGACCTGCTGAGGATTTCCAGCATTTTCTGTTTTTATTTTGGAATCGCCCAATTAAAAAAAAACTACAGGGCTGTTCAAATTCATGACATGCTCAAAATGAGCAGCAGATTTTATAAGTTATGCCATTGTCAACAAAGTAATGTAGGGCAATTACTCCTGAATGTACATATCATTCTGTGCAGATTTTTGAAACAGCTCCAGAAACTGTCATTACAGAAATAATAGCTGACAATTGTGACAATTAATATAATTGTTCTGAGGTAGGCATTTCATAATGTGTTCCATGTTCATATGTTGGAGTCCTATGTACATTCATTGGAGTTCTATGTTCATATATTGCAGTCCTATGTGCATTTATTGGAGTTCTATGTTCATATATTGCAGTCCTATGTACATTTATTGGAGTTAGCATTTATTGCAGTTTAAATGAGCTTTATTAAACCAGGGTTTGTCTTTGAGTGGAATAATTGCAATATTGCAGTTGATTTGAATGAGATGTCTGCTGCAGTACATCTGGAATTTAACCTTTGACAGAAGTAATTCTACTGCTGCCAAACTGTATTTTGATATGGCTTGATTAATTCTGATGTGTTTTTATAAAATCTTTTTTTCATTAGTTATATTTTTATTTTCATGCAGCTATTCCAACAGCCTTTGCACTGTGATACTTTAATACTGAATTAAAACTTGAAGGCTAGAATACAACAACTTGAATTTATATAGTGCCTTTAATGTAGTAGAACACTCCATGGCACTTCACAGGAGCATAATAGCCAACAACTGACACCTCAGCCAAAGAAAGAGACATTGGGACAGATGACCGAAAGCATCTGTTTTAAGGTTTTAAGGAGCAACTTAAAAAGAGAGGTGGGGAGGGAATTCCAGAGTTTAAGGCCTAGATGTCTGAAGGCACAGCCACCAATGGTGGAGCAAAGGAAGTGGGGATGCACAAAATGCCAGAGTTGGAGAAACACAGTTTTCTCAGAGGAGTGCAGGACTGGAGGAGGTTATAGAGATAAGGAGGGTGAGGAATTTGAACACAAGCAGAATTTTAAAATCGGAGCATTGCTGGACTAGGAGACGATGTAGTCACCGAGGATTGGGCTGATTGGGACTTGCTGCGAGTTAGGATACAAGTAGCAGAGTTTTGGATGAGCTTAGGTTTGTGGAAGGTGGGAGGTCAGCCAGGAGAGCATTGGAATAGTCAAGTCTGGAGATAACAAAAGCATGGATGAGAGTTTCAGCAGAAGTTGGGCTAAGGCAGAGGCAGAGACAGGCGATACTGCGGAGGTAGAAGTAGATGGTTGTTGAGGTGGGGAAGATACGAGGTCGGAAGCTCAGCTCAGGATCAGATAGAAGGTCAAGGTTGCAGATGGTCTGGTTCAGCTTGAGGCAGTGGCCGAGGAGAGGAATGGAATCAGTGGCTAAAAAAAGGGATTTGTGGCGGGGGCCAAAGACAGTGGCTTCAATCATCCTAATGTTTAATTGGAGGAATCTTTGGCTCATCCAGGACTGGCTAAATGCTTTAAGGAAGAAAATGTGTCTAAGGCTATTTCCTTCGCATTTTTTAAATATGCAAATACTTAGCATAGCAACACATGGCCAATGGAAGCATGCGTGTAGAGGAAATGGAGGGATTGTCTTAGTACTTCCAAGTTACGCAATACATTTAAGAATTCCATGCAGGTGGCGGCGTAGCACTTGGTGCTACAATGGATGAAACGCTAATATGCAGATTCCTCATGCGGTATGTTTCCATTCTTGCCATGCTGTCAAAGTGGAGCAGTGAGCAGGAGCCAAAAATGTCTTCATTGAAAACAGACCACTAAGTCACCTGATGCTATTCTTATACATCTCGACACAACTGGCTCAAGAGAGGATACAAAGTATGTTTCCTGGTTTTACTCTTGGCCTGCACACTGGCTCGTGGTAAAGAGGGCAAGGGACTTCAGGAAAACCCACAGCCAACTGTGAAGTGCAGTTACTGTTATAATGTAGAGGAAGGTGTGAAATTGTTCTCTAAGTAGTTGTCGAGTGTCAGAAATCATTGATTACTTAGGAGCAATCAATTAACTTAAATACTTATATTTGACTGTGACGAAAAGGACTTTTATTTATCAGCATTTGATACTACAGTTTGGAAATGTATGGGTTTGTGCTGAGTAAACATTTTTCTTTGGTTTTCATAAATTATTAAAACTACAAAAGGAATTAGCCTTAAATACATCTCTTTCTTTGCTACCCATACCACTTGACGCAGTTCCTGGGGCCTTGAAGGTACTGAATGGTGTCTCTACTCCAATGTGAACTATGGTGTTAAGAAGGGGCTGGTGGCTGGGGTGCAACGGCCACCACACATTAAAAAAATCCACGCAAAGGCATCTTCCACCCTTCACGATGTAGTTCGGGATCCGGAATATTAGGTCCTTCATTGAAACACCTGTGAACTCATCCTTTTTTGGCGTGGAAGGAAGCCATCCTCGATTCGAGGGACTGCCTATGATGATGATGATAATGAGGGAAGAATGGGACTGGTGGTGAATCTTTGTCCCTTTACATGCTTCTGTCAATAGAACAAGTTGCTTGTTTGGATTCTTCAGCCTCGTGTGATCTGAGATGTAAGGTTCTGCCACTGAAAGCTAGTTTGATGATACAAATTGTGGTTAGTCATTCAAGATGGGAGTGGTGATTAGTATCTCAAGGCTAGGGGAAGGAATTGAGCACGAAATGGGACCTGTTATTGATGTTGTATTTATGTGTGTTGGTAATCTGATCCTATTTTGATTAACTGTTTTTCCAGCTAATTTATTGAGAATAACTAATTGTATAGGTTCTGCTGACTACAAAATCCATTAATACATGTTGTTAACAGTTGAGCAAATACTAAAAAACCTAGATTTTGCTAACCTTATTCTGAAACCTTTCACGTTAAATTGTATGCCTAAAGCTGCTATATCCCACAAATTCTGTTGATTAAAAATTTTACAGCTAACACTCTCTATCCTTATCCCCGAGATTCCCCAGTTCCTGAACAAATGCCAGAGATCCAGGCAAGCGACTTGCCCCCAAACCTCTGCCCTATATTACTCTGAACCGTTCACTATGAGGTGTGTGAGACAGCCCCTGGTGACACTTCCTCCAATCTTCACTCCCCGGCAATAGTGCCAGTCCTTCGTACTTTACCGCAGCAACTTGGCTGAGATCTGAAAACAGTGGAAGATTAGAAACATGAACCCACTTCCCACTTTTTGTGGTCAGTGCATTGGAAAATTAAAAATATTTAATAAAATTTCAAAAAGACCGAATCTTCCATGTGGGCAAGATCCTCACTTGATGCTTTCCAAAAGAAAATAGAACTGTGACACATTTCATCTAAATTCTATAAATGGTTGCCCATTTATGGAAGACAGCCATATTGCTGGAACTTTAATCTGCACACCATATAGTTCCGGAGATTAATATTCCACCCAACCGATTGGGCACTAGTCTGAGTTCAAAAGGCAAGTTCTAGTTACATTTGGCTTACAATGGAGACACAGGTTGATCAAGGATGTCTTGTCTAATATTCTAACCCATTATCTAAGCTAAATTTCTCAGCATCACCACAACAGAAATGCTGGAGGCAATATGACCGAAAGGTCCAATGTGCTTCGATCTTCCCACATTTTCAATAAAATGTTAAAATCAACTCTGACCTTATTTGTCCTATTTCTAAATAAATAATAAATAATGTGGACCATTATAGAACATTTTATTGACAGTGAAGGCAAAGCGCAGCTGAACATTTAGGGGCCGGAATTGCTCCCCCCCGACGGAAATGCGGCACACTTACCCTGTTTGAACTGTTTTCACTGCTGCGGTGGATGCGGTGGCCTCTTACGCAAAATTCCGCTCTTTAGCTTTTTTTTCCCCGAGGGGCCTGGAAATCGGTCATAATGGGGGCGGAAGTGTGGCGGAGAGCGAAAGTTCGCACACTAGAGGGGCGGAAGTGGGGGGCAGGCGGAGTAACCGCCGCTGTCAGTCATCACTTAAAGGGGAGAGCCGCAATTCTTTTAATTAGGTCCACTGGACCACCGGGGAGGGTTCTGGCCGGGCCAGCGGCCTGGCACCCAAGAGGGGGTGCCAGGCTGCCTGTTGGCGGCCCGGCCAAATCCAGGGGTATAATTGTCAGCCTAACCTGGCAGTCGGCGGGAAAAAAAGTAAGATGGCGTCCTTGGCAGTGCGACCTCCCCTTTAATGGTGGCCACAATGGCAGTTTGAACACACTTCAAGTACAGTGCACTGACCGAAATAGCTGTTAGTGGCACTGATAGGCGGCAGCAACATTTTCTCAGCAGAATTTCGCATTCGGGGGGGTGGGAACATTGGTGGTGCGCACTCTCATAACGCGCTTAGGACGAATCGGCGGCAGTGGGGCGGAAGTCGGGGGAGCAGGTCTCCGCCGGGATACCGCAGGATGGCAATTTTCCAAATGGTGGCCATCCCACTAAAAATCGGCGGTCATTCCACTCCATAGTGTGGCCGCCGATTTCCGGCGGTAACAGGTCTTCAGAGAAGGGGCAATTTCGGCCCCTTATAATCTAAGCCATAAATGCTGGAAACAAAGATAAGGTGCATCAAAATGAGAATGCTTTTCATCAGTGCTCACCTCTTAAGTACCAATGAATGTGCAAACATTAAGAAGCACAGCAAAATTGCTGTGGCATTGCTAATGGGAAGTCTGGGGCCTGGAGCATGGTTGTAACGTTTGGTTGCTAACCTGAACTATCCCTTTAAGGCAAGTGCTCGAGTACACTTTACAAATCCAGATAATTGTAGCTGGTTGTAAATTCCTGAGGTGAATTTGCGGTCAATGCGTTGCTTGTAAATTTTAGACTGCAGATCAGAAGAATTCTTGACGAATGCCTTACTTTTTTTAAAGATTGTTTTACATCTGTAACAGTGACATCTGGAGTGTGATGGACACATGTTGATCCAAGACTTGTCCAATATACTAGTAGATCTCCTGTGACATTCCTCATGGGGTTAATTGGATGATATGCTTTTTTTTAAAGCCTAGGATTAACCTGCAGTTCTGTTTGTACTGGTACAAAGCACAATGGGCTGTGAATGAAGTATTCATAAACCAGAACTTCAGAAAAAATGTCAAATAATTCACAGTACTTTACAGAAAAAAAGCAATACTCAAGACATATGGGCCAGATTTCACCTACTCAGACAATGGACAGAAATTCAGAGTGATTATTTGCAACGCATTTTTGACTCACTCTGCGCACGCGCGCTCGTTTCATACCGCTCATGCGCACTTTATCCAGTGGCGCATGCACAGTCCCAATCGGAGTGGCGGCGGTGGCCTGCACTGCCAGCCTCTGCGCGGAGAAGGTCAGGTAATCCTTTGGTGGCCAGGATGGAGGGAGGAGTGGGGATCAGGGAGAGAGAGGATCGAAGGGGGAGAGAGAGAGTCAAAGGAGGGGAGAGTAGAGAAGGTCAGGAACTCGGTGAGGGCGGGGGAAGAGCACAGAGTGCAGAGTGGGGATGGGGGAAGAACGTGATCCAGATCTAAGGGGGGGGAGGGGGGGTGGGCAATGAGAGCAAGAATGTGATCCGTGTGGGAAGACAGATCACGTTCTCCCCCCTCTGTTAGATGTGGATCACGTTCGTCCACTGCCACCCCTCCCACCCCACACTCTTTATGCCCGCACCATGCACCCTCTCTCCTCCGCCTCGACCTGATTCCTCGGAAAGCCCTGAGCATGTGTGGCAAGTGACATAATTGGAATGGACAAAATCTGGAAGTCATGACACTGTCACTATTCACTTCATACCCAATAAACCTGTTAACAAACCTGGCCGTCAGAATGAATGAATGACTCAAATTATACATTGCAAAGTACTTGATTACTCAGGCAGGCAGGATCTAATTACACATTCTGGACAAACTGCTGGGTGTGTCTAGTCATCCAAGGGGACCAATCAGTTCTTCGGTGTTGCAAATACACACAACCGCAGAAAATCTAACACTATGTTCAGCTGCAGGTTTACAGCAGTTCAGGTTTGGTGGCAGAAGGAAAAGTAAAAAACATGAAAGGAACGTATGCCTATATCAGGAATGGGAGGAAGTGGACAGTATAGTAAAAGAGAAGAATATTAGTGGAACAAATGAGGGGCTGGATTTTCCTCCGTTATCCCACCCCAAATTCGGTGGATAAATGGGATTGTGAGGATTACAGCTGCCTCCCTGCGCCAACTTTAATTTCCCTCCTCCCGCCTCAGTGGACTGCTGCTGGCTGCCCCTTCCCCACCAACCACATGTAAATGCTGTGGACAGGGCTTGGCTTACCAGTGAATATTCCTCCCCTTTTATTGGCATTTATGGCACCACCAGGAGAACGGTGATGGTCAGCCCGGGTACTGGCGGTAAGGCCCCAAACTTTGTAATTAGAAGGAGACAGCCCTTCTCCTTAGCCCCCGTACATTTACCTCTGCTGAAGCTTACAATGTAAATCGATTTGTTCATCTTCAGGATTCTTCTACCTCTTTAGATCTCTCACTGCCTGTTGTGGTGCTGTAAGCACTGCCTCATTCACCTTGTCGCCACCGGTGGACTCCCTCTGAGCAACAAGAAGCCTGATTACACTTCAAATGACCCCTGACCCAGGAAAATGAGTCAGGGTCAGAACAGAGTTAGAAGTCCCATCCCTCATGAGAAAAATCCAGTCGGTGGTGTACAACTTGTATTTATATAGCGTCTTTAATGTTGTAAAACATCCCAAGGTGTTTCACAGGAGTACTGAGACAACAAATTCAACACTGAGCCACATAAGGAGAAATTAGGTGACCAAAAGCTTTGCCAAAGAGGTAGGTTTTAAGGAGCATCTTAAAGGAGGAAAGAGCGGTAGAGGCAGAGAGGTTTAGGCACGGAATTCCAGAGCTTAGGGACTAGGCAACAGAAGGCACGGCCACCAATGATCGAGCGATTATAATCAGGGATGCTCAAGAGAGCAGAGTTAGAGGAGCGCAAACATCTCAGGGGGTTTGTGGTGCTGAAGAAGAATACGGAGATAGGGAGGGGAGGCCATGGGGGGGGGGGGGGGGATTTGAAAACAAGGAAGAGAAGTTTGAAATTGAGGCGCTGCTTAACCAGGAGCCAATGTAGGAAGACAAACAAGAGATGGGAAAAGAAAAAGGAAAAGCAAAAATACAGGCATATGGAAAAGCTTTTATTTTTGTCACTAATTTACAATTATGGAAGAAATACTTTGGCAGGAAACAACAAGGGGAAGAAATCAGAGGGGAGGTGGATTTGGCTTCCAATATTTGGCTGATCAAAGCAAATATATATTATCTTCTTTTCAATTTATAGTTCCTTTAATTTGAACTTTTTTGAAGACAGGTCAGAGTTTATTTACAAAAATAGTGCAACCCTGTAATACAATTTGTATGGCTGCACAACTGCAAGTCATTATTTCTTCTGTAAAAGTATACTTCCCCTGCCAACTAGACTAGCCAGACTTGTCAAATACACTTTGTAAACAGCTGTAGTCTAGCAAGAAAAATACACTTCGGCATACTAAACAAATACATAAAATCTCTAGTGAAGGCAGGCTTGGTCCCTGATTGTATCCCACAAGTTGCTGAGATTGAGATCACACATTGAGATTGAGCACACACATCCCACATTCACACTCTCACTGGCGCTCTCATACTACCTATAATTACAGCTCAACATTTGCCGTGGAATCTTCATCCCCTGAACATGACTCAGATTACCAAGTTTAAGCCATCCCATCTATCAGATTACCCTGTTACACAATGCAGGAGTTGAAGTCCTAAATTGAACATGTTTTAAACATCAATATGAAGTTTAAGAAAAGGAGTTTTCCAGTCATATCTTTGTCATCCATCCACCTCCCCCTGCCCCACCTACACCCCACTCCACCACTTTCACTGCTACCCAGAATGCCCATCAAATCGTCACAGTATTGCTAAACTGGGAACAAATGCATAATTGTAAAAGGAACAAGGGTTTAGATTCACGAAGTGGGAGGTTCCAACTATTTAGTTAATTATTTTTTCTTCGCTCTTTGATGTTAAACCCTTGATGAGAAATGACTATGGATTTTCAGTTCAGTTCTTTAAGTGAGTAAATTTAGAGTGTAAAATGAAGGTTTACCTCTTAAATTATAGGTGGCATCAACTCTTTGCTTAACGAACAACCTCTGCAACTCCCCACTGATTTAGGCAGATTCTCTATTCTTTGAGTTTGTCCATAACCATTAATGTGAAATAATTCTTACTATACATTTTACTTATGATCTCTTCATTTTGAAATTACATGCCCTGGTTCCTCACAAGAAACTCTTAGTTTCAACTTGACTAATTCTCTTCAGATCTCCTTTCATTTCTTTATGTGCTGAGATGTTTTCTATTGGACTCTTGGGCCTTCTAAACTGTTCCAATTACTTAATAACCACTTCTTGCTGTTTTGTTGTTGTTTTAATATTTAGACCAGCTCAAGAACAGTACCAAAGAATTTTATTTGCAAGTTGTTTTTGTTTTTCCCTACTATTTCCCTGCCCACCTCAGCCTGGGAATTGATAACCTATTCTTCTGTCTGCCAACTGCAGGAAGATGTGTGGAGGCAAAATGGAAAAAGATTGGATAAACAAATAAATCAGCCTGTAATGCTGCAAACTACAGTGAACTCTGAGTGGCTTACTTTCTCTTCCTCAGCGCTGGTCTCTTTCCATTCTATTCACTTGTGTGCAGACGGTCTCAATCCAGCTTGTTCTGGACTACTGGCAACTTGTTGTATTAATAATCTGTTCTTTCATCTTTACAATGTGGTAACTGTTATGTATTGATGCTTGGGTCACTAGGCATCAGGGGGGGGCGCCACTGTCGGAGGTCATCGGACTGTACGTGCGTATGCACGGACCGTGGTATATAAGAGCGAGTACCATGTCATGTGCGCACTTTGGGTGCGAATAAAGTTGAACCAGATTTGCACCTGAGTGAGTTTACAGTTACAAGTCTTTCGAGTCATTATATACATTATATTTGGCAACGAGGTAACTTAAGAACCTTCGCATGCACAATGGGCACCATTGGAATTCTGGAGAGATTCATGGATGGCGAGGATTGGGCGGATTTTATCAACCGCCTGGATCAGTATTTCGTGGCCAACAAAATGGAGGAAGCAGGTGACGCAGTTAGGCGCAGGGCGGTTTTCCTCACCGTTTGTGGTCCAAACATTTATGGCCTCAAAGAATCTTCTCTCACCTGCACGTCCAACAGACAAAGAGTATGGGGATTTGTGCACTCTGGTGCGTGAACATCTCAAGCCAAAAGAGGGGATCATCATCTCACAGTATCGCTTCTACAGACATGTTCATGCTGAGGGCCAGGATGTGTCGGGATTCGACACCGACCTAAGACGTCTGGCTGAGACGTGTAAGTTCGGGAACACGTTGGAAGATATGCTGTGAGATTTCTTTGTGATCAGCATCAACCATGATGTGATCCTTCGGAAATTATTGGCTGCAGAAACGCTGGATTTGAGCAAGTCCATTGCGACTGCCCAGGCATGCATGCCGACTGATGATAGTTTAAGGCAGATATCATCAAAGAGTCGGAGCTCCACGGCAAGTACTGTAAATAACTCTGTCATTGTCTGGCAGAGCTGCTTATGGCAGGGCCTACTCGACTGCTTATGTTAAACCTATAGCTGCTCAAAGTCCGCCAACTGGTACGAATCCGATTTCACTCTGTTGGCGTTGTGGGGGCAATCATCGGCCTCATCACTGTCGGTTTAAACAGTACATCTGTAAAAGCTGTTCGAAAGTGGGGCACCTTCAGAGAATGCGCCCACAACTGAGCAGGTGTGCTGCCACTCTTCACATTGCTGATGATGACCAGTCCACTGCTGGCCTGGATACATAACCCGAGGAGCAAGTGTATGGTCTGCATTTGTGGGAAAGAGCCAGCCGGTAATCGTTAATGTTAAGCTGAATGGCATGCCTGTAGCAATGGAGCTAGACACGGGTGCGAGTCAGTCGATAATGAGCCAAAGGACATTCGATAAGCTGTGGGACACTGAGGCTGTGAAGTCTAAGCTGAGTCCAGTCAATGCCAAGTTGCGTACTTACACTAAGGAACTCATACCGGTGATTGGCAGTGCAGTAGTCAAGGTGTCGTATGATGGTGTGGTTCACGACTTACCATTATGGATCGTCCCAGGCAATGGTCCAATGCTGTTTGGCAGGAATTGGCTCGAGAAAATCAAGGAATGATATCAAAGCGTTGTCCTCAGTGAATGACACTTCATGTGCTCAAGTGTTGAAGAAGTTTCCTTCTTTGTTTGAACCAGGCATTAGCAATTTTACTGGAGCCAAGGTGCAGATTTACCTGGATTCTGATGCAAGACCTGTCTATCATAAAGCTCGATCTGTTCCGTACATGATGAGGGAGAAGGTCGAAATTGAGCTCGACAGACTCCAACGTGAAGGGGTCATATCACCGGTCGAATTTAACGAATGGGCCAGTCCTATCGTTCCTGTGTTAAAGAGTGATAGCACTGTCAAGATCTGTGGAGACTACAAGGTTACGATTAACCGATTTTTGAAACAGGATCAGTATCTGCTACCGAAGGCTGATGACCTGTTCGCCATGCTAGCTGGTGGAAAGTCGTTCACTAAACTGGATCTGACGTTGGCCTATATGACAAAGGAGCTTGTCGACACTTCGAAGAAACTCACCTGCATCAACACCCATAAAGGACTGTTTGTCTACAACAGGTGTACTTTTGGAATCCATTTGGCTGCAGCCATATTTCCGAGAAACATGGAGAGTCCACTGAAGTCCATTCCTAAAACTGTCGTCTTTCAAGATGACATTCTGGTCACAGGTCGCGACTCTGCTGAACATCTGAATAATCTTGAGGAAGTCCTACATCATCTGGACAAAGTGGGACTCAGGCTGAAACGTTTGAAGTGTGTCTTCATGGCACTTGAAGTTGAATTCCTGGGGAGGAAGACTGCTGCTGATGGCATCAGGCCTACTGATTCAAAAACCAAGTCCATCAAAAATGTATCCAGACCTCAGAATGTGACGGAGCTGCGTTCATTCCTTGGGCTACTCAACTACTTTGGTAATTTGTTACCCAGATTGAGCACTTTATTTGAGCCACTGTACATGCTGCTCAGAAAAGGCGACAACTGAGTCTGGGATGTATCTCAAGATAGAGCTTTTGAGAAAGCCAAGAATCTGCTCTGTTCGAACAAGCTGCTTGTTCACTATGATCCATGTAAGCGTCTTGTATTGGCCTGTGATACTTCATCATATGGGGTTGGCTGTGTACTCCAACAAGCAAATGAGTCGCATAAGCTACAACCTGTTGCGTATGCTTCAAAAAATTTGTCAAAGGCGGAAAGAGCTTACAGCATGGTAGAAAAAGAAGCTTTGGCCTGTGTGTATGGGGTCAAAAAGATGCATCAGTACCTGTTTGGTCTTTGTTTTGAACTTGAAACAGATGACAAGCCACTCATTTCATTGCTTTCGGAAAACAAAGGTATTAATACCAATGCATCGTCCCGTATCCAGAGGTGGGCATTGACATTGTCTGCCTATGATTATGTTATTCATCATAGACCTGGCATTGAGAATTGTGCCGATGCACTGAGTCGTCTGCCGTTGCCCACACCTTAAGTGGAGACGCCTCAACCTGCAGATCTACTGTTTGTAATGGATGCTTTTGAAAGTGAAGAAACTCCTGTCACTGCTCAACAAATGAGGATCTGGACCAGCCTTGATCCTATTTTATCAGTTGTGAAACATTTTGTCCTCAGTGGTGATTGGTCTGCAATACCTATGGAAATGTGTGAAGAGACCAAACCTTACAACCGTCGCAAAGATGAACTATCCATTCAGTCAGATTGTCTATTGTGGGGCAATCATGTTGTTATGCCTAAGAAAGGCAAAGAAAAATTTGTACGTGAACGACATAGCACTCAACCTGGTATTGTCGTGATGAAAGCCATTGCCAGGGCTCATGTTTGGTGGCCTGGAATTGACTCTGATCTGGAATTATGTGTACATCAGTGCAATACGTGCACGCAGCTAAGTAAATTACCAGCGGAATCTCCGCTGAGTCTTTGGTCATGGCCATCCAAACCATGGTCGAGGATACACATCAATTTTGCGGGCCCTTTCCTGGGAAAGATGTTTTTTGTTGTGGTGGATGCATATTCAAAGTGGATAGAGTATATTATTATGTCATCCAGTACGTCCACCACTACTATTGAGAGCCTTCGTGTCATGTTTCCTACTCATGGTTTGCCTGACATTGTTGTGAGCGATAATGAATCTTGCTTCACAAGTCTTGAGTTTCAGGAGTTCATGAAACTCAATAATATCAGACATGTAAGATCTGCTCCATTCAAATCTGCGTCTAATGGTCAAGCAGAGCGTGCAGTTCAAACGAACATGCAAAGCATGAAACGTGTGACTCAGGGTTCACTGCAGACTCATTTGTCACCTATATTGCTTAGTTACAGGACAAGACCTCACACGCTTACCGGGGTCTCCCCTGCTGAACTACTGATGAAGAGAAGTCTCAAGACCAGGCTGTCTCTTGTCCATCCTGATTTGAATGATCATGTTGAAAACAGACATCAAAATCAGCAATGGTATCATGATCATGCTGCTGTGTCACGTGACATCTCTGTCAACGATCCAGTTTATGTACTGAATTATGGTCAAGGTCCAAAGTGGATCGCCGGTACTGTTCACTGCCAAGGAGGGTAACAGAGTGTTTATTGTCGTGCTCAAGAATGGGTAAACATGCAGGAAATATGTTGATCAGATAAAACTGTGGCACACGGATGAACCGGAACCGGTTGAGGAAGATGCAGTCAGTGACCAACCAACCAATGTTTATTCATCAGAAGACTCTGCTGTCATGACTGAATTTGGACTTTCAGTCTCTGATAGGGTCATTACCACTCCCATCGGTTACTCAGCCTCCAGTCATAACTGACTCAGAACGCTCCCCCAGAACTGGAGTTGAACTGAGACGATCAACTTGTGAGCGAAAAGCCTCAGACCATCTTAATTTGTAAAGCGACTGATACTAAGATCTTGAAGGGGGATGTTGTTATGTATTGATGCTTGGGGTCACTAGACAACAGGGGGCGCCACTGTCGGAGGTCATTGGGCTGCACGCGTGCGCGCACGGGCCCTGGTATATAAGAGTGAGTACCATGTCATGTGCGCACTTTGGGCGCGAATAAAGTTGAACCAGGTTTTCACCTTAGTGAGTTTACAGTAACAAGTCTTTCAAGTCATTATATACATTACAGTAACATGCTAATTCATTTCTTGAATTATTGTATCTCTTATTCCAACACACCAAATCCAAAATCCTTGTCCTCATTTTACAATTCTCTCCATGGCCTTTCCCCATCCTGATCTCTGTCACCTCCTCTAGTCTGAAGTTCCAGCCAGTGCCTGATATTCGTCAGACTCTGGACTCTTGTGCACCACCCCTCCCAGAGTGCCTCATCAGCTGGCAGCATTTCAGCTGTCTGGATCCTACCTTCAGGGAATCCCACCATTAATGGATGGAAAAATCAAAGATAGCGCTCCCATAATTTCCTGATCTGTGTGAGCAGCAGGCAAAGCTCCCTGCTGGCAACGTGGACTTGGAAAATTGGCCACTATACATCTAATTAGCAAAATGCTAATAAATTGAGATCTTTACTATTATGTCCCTTAAGCAGTTTGGAAACTGTACAGCCCAGTTGGCAATATTAGCAAACGAACACTCGCACGTTCATATATTATTCTTCTGACGATTATTTTAGCAGAGGCAATATTAAAGTAAATTGATGAATGCTGCCATTAGACGGTTGACAAACGACTATCATACGAGTGTATTAAGGGTTCATTCACTAATCTTACCAACAGCAAGTTCTAGGCTTATGTAACTTTTATAATTTTATTTTGAGAAATTGTAGGCAACAGTTTGATTGTCTTTTTTAAATTGATCAAAATGTAACAACAGAATGGGATGGTGATCATCCTGTCACTGCTTCCCGACTTCTGGTACCCATCACATTTTCAAAATGGCAAAGTATGACAAGCAATTAAATCAAATTGAAAACAGACAATAAAATATAATTGGCTGCACACAAACTTTTAAAAGGATTGAAATTATAATATAAAACTTAGGGGTTTTGCTTGGTTGTGCTGTTCAGTTCAGTTAAGTCAAAATGATCAGCAATGTTTCTTAAAAGTTCTTGTCTTATTTGGGTACATACCTTAACACAGGCATTATCTTCATTTGGCTGTCCTTTGGTTAGATTGGCACATGCAATTCTCTCCTCCCCACATTCTTTCAGGGATTTTGTTGCCTCACACTCTGTGATAGACTTTGGTCTGCCTTGTATCCTAGAACTGTGATTCTGGAATGTAAAACAGATTAAAAGGTGCTGCCAACATCTGATTGCCATTTTGACAAAAAAGGGATTATGCCAAAAGGAGAGAAATTCAATTTACAAACAAGTCTGCTGTTTCAAAATTAAAAAAGGTTAAAATACAGATACATTTTAATTTAGAACAATGTTATTTGACTTTTATGTTTTGAAGAGATGTTAATTGCCTTGCTTTAATACGGTAGATTCAAAAAGATGCTCTAATTCTAAAATACAAAAAGCAAAGGTTTCCCACAGGCCATTTCTAAGAACTTATCTAAATTATGTGTAGTATACACCCAGCCCTGCCTTTGTGGGAGAATAAGTGAATGATTCTGTTGGAGATTATGCATTATAGTTCAAAACAATCTTGAAATTTTTGCCAATAGTAAGGAATGCCTTCTCCGTAAGGTTATCAACACTCGAATGAATTAGCCATCGCCAGGTATATGTGTGCTTTTGTTGTTACGTGGATACGGTGCTGCACACCTGATCTACAATTTTTAATAAGCCATGTTTCATTTTGAAAAAAATATTTGTAGAAATGCAAGCCAATGCTTCCTTGTTACAGAAACTGGAGGATGAAAATCATTTCTTCCCAGTTAATATGATGCATCGGATAGTAACAAGACATCAATGTAACCATCTTACTATGGGTGATGGCTAATAAAACAAATTAAGAAAGACAGGGGAGGAATTAATTTGCTCAAGGGAGAAAAGTCTAATGTAAAGAGAGGCTGCTGCATAAATTCCTCTGACAGGTATTGTCATTTTCACTATTAAGTAGTTGCAACGGAAAGGACAAACAGTCCATGGTGAGTGTATAGTGAGATGGGAAAAGGAATGCTGTTTGTGTTTCATAGACCTTTGATATGCTTCACTAGACCTGATATGTCTACGTTAAGAGTATTACATTAAAACCATGTTGAGAGCAGGGGCATAAAAGGTTGAGTTGATAACTCAATAATATGTTGCTTTTGGTTATTAAATGTCATGGTTCTGAGAGATGAATGTTTCACATATGCCCTATGACCAATGGATGAGATCGAGAATATGACACAAACCTTTTAGTCATTCAAAAGTGTCACTAACATTGTATACACTCTGCGAGTATGTATCATGGTTATTAAAGAATCCTGACTGCATCGTATGTCTAACAATTTGAAACAACAAGATACTATTACAGTGTGTGGTATCATTATTGAAAGGACGATTTGGTGTACACTTCAAAGCTTTCATTTAGTAAGAACAAATTAATTTTCTTATACATGTGAAAAACTACAGATTTGTAATTTTGTGTAAAGAGGAAAAGAATATACCTCAGAAAAAGCTGCAGAGTTTTCTTTCATTCTTAATTGTTCCCCATGGTTACTGGGTCCCGGTAACAATACACAGACATTCTTTAGATTTCTCCTTGGTTGTTTTTCCTGTGCACTCTCCACATTTGGGATCTTTTCTTTCTTCTTTACTTTCCGAATTGAGGCATACTCTGGTATGTCCATGTTTACAGCTGGTTCCTTTAAACCTGGTGACAGTTGCCTTTGAGACATGATAGGTGCTTCCATTTCATTAACCCCACATTCAGGTTTTGATTGCCTATCATGTTGAAGATTCGTACGATCTGGTTCATATTTTGTTCCAACACTTTCATACAACAAGTCTTCGTTAGAGTTCTCCTGACAAGGATAATTTTTAACTTGGGAATAAACAAAATCCGTATCACGTGCTTTTCTCAAATTAGGCAACTTTCCACCAGTGTAATTATTCCCAGGAATTTTGGGCAACTCTCTGTTCTGTCGAATTCTTGAATTTCCTGCCTCCTCCTCTCCCTCTTCCAAAAGTTCTGTTCTTGGCAGATGCAGATAGTTCATACTGGTTGCCCAACTTCTGAGACCATCTACGCACAAAGTGATAACATTTAATCATTATATCCAGTAATGTGGGCCCCAAGTTTTCACACGATAAAAAACGGGCGCCCCTCCGAGCGCCGGAAAAAAAACGCGCGATTCTGGAGCACCCTGCAGCTCCATGTCTGCTTGGCGCAGCGCCCAGGGGGGCAGAGCCTACCACTCGCGCCGATTTTGTAAGTGGGAGGGGGCGGGTACCATTTAAATTAGTTTTTTTCCTGCCGGCAACCCTGCGCGTGTGCGTTGGAGCGTTCGCGCACGCGCAGTGTGAAGGAAACATTGGCACTCGGCCATTTTTGTAGTTCTTTGTAGCTGTTTAATTTTTGAAATTTTTTTAATAAAAGCACATTGCCATCAGCACATCAGCACTGAGGCTTCTTGCAGCAGTGAGAAGGCTGCAGGAAGCCTCAGAAAGTTGAGGCAGTCGTTTCCTGACGGCCTCCCCCCCTGCCGTCGGGAAATGGCTGCTGAACTTGTGAGGCTTCCTGCAGCCTTCTCACTGTCTCCTTCCCCCCCGCCCGCTGTCTGGAACGAATGGCTTCCTCCTCCCCCCCCCCCGTGGGAACGAATGGCTTCCTCCTCCCCCCCCCCCCGTGGGAACGAACGTCTGCCTCCTTCCCCCCCCCCCCCCCCGCGGGAATGGCTGCCTCAACTTGTGAGGCTTCCTGCAGCATTCTCCCTGGCTGAAGCACTTTCACACAGGTAGGAAGATGGTTTGCTTATAAATTTTTATTCAGGTTGGATTTATTTGTATAATATTTGTATAAGTATAAATAAGGATTTATTGTAGAATTTAATGACTTCCCTTCCCCCCCACCTCGTTCTGGACGCCTAATTTGTAACCTGCACCTGATTTTTTAATGTGTAGACAAGGTTTTTTCAGTTCTACAAAAATCTTCACTTGCTCCATTCTAAGTTAGTTTGGAGTACGTTTTCACTGTGGAAACTTTGAAATCAGGTGTCAGTGGCCGGACACGCCCCCTTTTGAAGAAAAAATTCTGTTCCAAAGTGAAACTGTTCTAACTGACTAGAACTGCAGAAAAAAAAATGTGGAGAATTGCGATTTCTAAGATAGTCCGTTCTCCACCAGTTGCTCCTAAAAATCAGGCGCAAATCATGTGGAAACTTGGGCCCGTAATACTGATGAGCGCTTTTTTTCATGCAACCTTTTTAAGGGAAGAATTTAAGCTGGACACTATTTACATTTATTCAGCAATTTTAATATTTGGAGATCAAGTAGGAATTAGCAGGAGAGTTTGTGGAGGTGTCCAAAGGTTGAATGAGGAATTTTGAATGTAAGAGTCGAAAAGTAGATTCATGACCATAAGACTCTGATGGTGAGGGGGTTGGGGTGATGGGCAGGGCAGGGCACGGAGGTGGGAAATACAGTTATCACTCCGAAAGATTAAAGCATACTGTCTGCACGTCATTTCTTATCTGCCCTAAAACAAGCCATAACCAATTTTTACCCGACAATGTCCTTGACAGTGAATATTTGACGCTTTCAGCTGAAGGAAGTTAAAATCAGGGTAAAAGGAAGAGCGGCAATACGAATAATTAAATATGACATATGTCAAATATATTGATTGTGAATTTGCACTTAACTTTGCCATTAGTAGTTGCATCTATTCAAAATAAAGATAAATACAGATGACAAAGGTCATTTGGCCTATCGAGCTCATTCCTTCAAAGAAACCTACAAACCTCCTAAAATACAATCTAACCTCTTCACTTCAAGTTTTGTCCTCCACTGCCCCAACCAGAAAATCAGTCCAGATGTTAATCAATCTGTTTGAAACTTCCTGATTATCAGTCCTGAACTTGCCTTTTCCCTGCAGTCTTGTTTTAACTTAAAATAGTGTTCAGAATTAACCATTTTCATTCTTATGAGTATAATATGTACTTCTCTGGTTCACCTCCTTTCAAGGCTGAAGAGTTGAAGTTTGTTTGAACCTTCCATCTTAACTTAGTCCTCACACCTCGTTCTTTTTGTAACCATGCTGGGGAAAGTGCAGTTTATAAAAATCACTACTTTGTGTTTTTTACTTACTTTCACCATTGCAAGGCATCCTGTCAGGATCGTGTACTTCCATTTCAGGTGTATTAACAGGTCGAAGCTGTTGTATGTGGCCTACAGACTAAATACAATTCTATATCAATAAAATATATATTTGGTCCATTGGTACACTACATCAAGTCATTTTCATCTGATATATTTTATTAGTAAAACATGAGATATTAGAAATCTCCTCATCATGACTTACATATGACGGATTTTAAAAAGCATCAAAAATAAAGAGCAGCTTTCTAGCTCAGGGACCAATGATCCTGCCTCTCAATTGCATGGTCACTGGTTAAGGCCCAAGTTTGTCCATTACCGGTTGCCATAACCATTGAATGAGTTTAATCAGATTTAGTTTGGGAAATTGGATTGATTATCTCAATAGCAGGATGCACTTCATCAATGTGTCAGCTTGACTCAGTTAATAACACTTGCACCTCAGTCAGAACATTGTGGGTTCAAAGTATTTGAAGATTTATTCTAGGCTTCAACTTCAGTGCAGCATTGAGGGAGTGCTGTATTGTTGGAGGTGCTGTCCTTCAGATGAGATATTAAACGTAGGCAAATTTGCCAGTTTAGGTGAATGTCAGAGATCCTGAAGCACTATTTGACGAGAAGCAGGGAGCTCTCCTGGTGTGCTGCCCAACAGTACTCTGTCAACCAACACTTCCGAAAAATAGATTAACTTGTCATTCATTCCACTACAGTTTGTGGGACATCACTGCACAAAAAATGGCTGATGTGTTTGTCTATTATAACAACAGTGATTGCAGTTGAAGTATCTCCGTATACGTGAGGTACTTTGGGATATTGCTGAGAGATGCGATAAAGTGCTATGTAAATTCTTTCTTATCACAACTAGCAAAACCACAGAATGACATTGATGGAGTGTAAAACTGAGCAGCTTATGTTAGAAATATTCATCATTTTTCATAATGGTTATTAGAATATTAAAAGGCGCTCTTCCTCCACTTAGGGCGGTCTTTGGCCAGGGACTCCCAGGTGTCGGTGGGGATGTTGTATTTTATTAAAGAATATTAGAAGGTGGATGACTACAATGGATTTTAAAATGGATAACAGATCATTTGATCATTTCAGGTTTGAGGGTCAAATTCCAGTGAATGTCCCCACAAACCACCTATTGTACAAGTGCTGCCATTCTCAGTACATAGTGCTGTGGATTTCAATCATAGAAGTCAATTCACTGTGCTGCCAGAGTATGTCCTCTGAGAAAGCAGGGGGTCATTATGAAGGTATAGGCATGTCACCTTGATTTAAAATGGGTTGACTTAATGAGGCCACAAGATGGGGCTAAATTTCATTCAACGCGATGGTCTGTGATCCACTTATTCACGTTCTTTAGCTAAAGGAAACCTTTATGGAGTTGAGCTTCTGTGAAGGCTATCAAAACAAAATTGTAGATAAAAATGGAGATGTGCAATTTATGCTTTACTTCCATTCGGTTCACAGTTAAAAGGCTCAATTTCCCCCAATAATCTGCATCGCTTTTTTTGGCGTAAATTAAAAATTCCAAGTTTCCCCAAAGTTTCTGCGCCAGTGTAACTCGGTTAGTTACGATTTTTTTAGGTTGTTTTTTTTTTGCGTAACCGAATGTCTGCGTCATTTTTTCAGATTTATGCAAGTTTGACCAACTTACATTTCTCCTCGGGCAGCATATGTGACCACTCCCAAAAAACCTTCAGGGCACTTAAGAAAAACCAGCGCACGTTAAAAAAATCGGGGCAGAAAGACGCCATTGTTTTTATGCAAAGTTTTGGAGGGAGTCAAGGAGACATTAAATATGCATCATGAAGCTTAATTTTTACAAACTTAAAATGGAGAAAATGGAAGTCTAATGCAATTCTTTAATTTTAGATTTATTTTCAAAGTGCCACGCCACCACCGAATGTCTCCACACCGGGCTCGAGGTTCGGAGCGTTGGCCGGCCCTCGCCTGGACACAGGGGCTCGGCTTCAAAAGAAGCCCGGGGTCGGGGGGGGGGGTGGGCGGGGGGAGGTGGTGGAAGCCGAACTGAAGGCATGAGAAGCCTTACACTATGCAGCAGCTTCAAAAGCAGCCTGGGGGGTGGGCTGGGGAGGGGGGTGTTTGCTGAGGCCCTGTGTCCGGGCGAGAGAGAGATTCTGCCGGCTGACCCTCGAGTCCGGTGAGGAGTCGCTCGGTCGGTGGTACTTTGAAAAAAATCTAAAATTAAAGAATTGCATTAGACTTTGTTGCCCCAAATGTCCTCACTGAATGCTTGGCTCCCCGTTCTTAGCAAGCCTATTGCGCAGGCGCAGACCAGGGTGTGGTCCATACTAGAACGTCAACCTTGAGGAGAGAGAGAGAGAGAGAGAGAAAGAGGAGAGAAGCTTTAATTTTGTCCTGCTGTTTTGTGCTAATTGCCACGGTACAATTTAATTATGGGGGCAATATTGACAATGCCATACCTTGTGCAAGCTTTCTGCATGATGGTGTTGCGGAGGTGATGATTGATTCGTCATCATCGCATGAGGAACCTCAGAGCACGTAGGATGATGGGCAGCAGGCCTTACCGGGCATATCGAGACAGGCGTTCATACATGCACCTAAGTGATGCAGACTGTGTGAGAAGGCTGCATTTCCACAAAGAAGTTGTAATCGAGATCTGTGAGTTAGTAAAAGCAGACCTGCAACCTAGAAGTATCAGGAGGACTGTTTTGTCAGTTGAAGTGAAGGTTACAGCTGCACTTTCACTCTATGCATCTGGATCATTCCAGGCCACAACTGCGGCATTTCTCAACACATATCTGCATTCAGCAGGTGACTGCTGCACGATATGCCCGGAGGAATGACTACATATAGTTCCCAATGACCCTGCCCAGGCAATGCGTGAAAGAGCTGTGGGCTTCTCCAGGATTGCTGGCTTCCCAAAGGTACAGGGCTGCATTGATTGTACCCACATAGTCTTGCAAGCACATTTGGAGGATTCCGAGATGTACAGGAACAGAAAAGGCTTCCACTCCGTTAATGTGCAGCTTGTGTGTGACAACATGCATCACATCATGTCAGTTGATACGAGATACCCTGGGAGCACCCATGATGCATTCATCCTATGTGAGAGCGCTATATCTGCCATGTTTCAGCAGCAGCCAGAAGGGCAGAGCTAGCTGCTGGGAGAGAAAGGGTACGGCCTCGCCACCTGGCTCATGACGTCCCTACGCGTAATAACCCGGATGGAAGCTGACCGGGAATACAACAGGTCATATAATGTGATGCGCAGCATATTAGAGAGGACCAGTGGCATCTTGAGACAGCGTTTCCGATGCCTGAACCATTCCAGAGGCTACCTGCAATACTCGCCTGAGATTGTCAGTCAGTTCACTGTTGTGTGCTGCATGCTGCATAACTTAGCTATCATGAGGCAGCAGCAGCTGGTATTAGAAGACCCACGTGAGGTGAGAGTGGCTGATGATGAGGAGGAAGATGCAGATGAAGAGGAGGAGGAGGAGGACGAGGAAGCCATGCAACGACCGGAACCCGGAGCATGACAGCGGAGGAGGACGGACTGTCGTGCCTCTTTAACGACTGTTCGAGCCTTGCGCCAGCAGCTCATCCATGAATGCTTTTCTGCCTGAAGGCTCAGCGGCAACTATTCCAAATGCACCATGTTTACTGTTTGGACCTGTTCCGTAATGTTGTGTCGTGTTAATGGAACAAATAATGGAAATGATTCTTCTTCAGTTCAAAAAGTTGTGTTAATAATGGAACAAAAATGGAAATGATTCAGTTATAATTTTAAATATATTTTATTCAAAAGTTTAACACTTGTTTGTACTTAACTTAACTTTAATAAAAAATATTCTTGTAAAAAAGTGTAAAAATTTCAGTTAAGATGACTTACCAACTTTAACATCACTTACAAACTCTAAGATTACTTAAAAACTTTAAGATCACTCAAAAACTTTTAAATTTGTAAATTTACATAACTTACAAAAAACTTTTAATTTGAGAACAGTTACAACAGTAACAACAATAATAACAGCAACAGCAAAGAAAGGCTGCACTCTCCTCCATCTTAGTATCTATAGATAGTAAAAGCTTTTACACAGATAGTAAAAGCTTTTACCGATATATAAAACGGAAGAGAGTAACTAAAGTGAATGTTGGTCCCTTAGAAGATGAGAAGGGGGATTTAATAATGGGAAATGTGGAAATGGCTGAGACCTTAAACAATTATTTTGCTTCCGTCTTCACAGTGGAAGACACAAAAACCATGCCAAAAATTGCTGGTCACGGGAATGTGGGAAGGGAGGACCTTGAGACAATCACTATCACGAGGAGGGTAGTGCTGGACAGGCTAATGGGACTCAAGGTAGACAAGTTCCCTGGTCCTGATGAAATGCATCTCAGGGTATTAAAAGAGATGGCAGAAGTTATAGCAGATGCATTCGTTATAATCTACCAAAATTCTCTGGACTCTGGGGAGGTACCAGCGGATTGGAAAGCAGCTAATGTAACGCCTCTGTTTAAAAAAGGGGGCAGACAAAAGGCAGGTAACTATTGGCCGGTTAGTTTAACATCTGTAGTGGGGAAAATGCTTGAAGCTATCATTAAGGAAGAAATAGCGAGACATCTAGATAGGAATAGTGCAATCAAGCAGACGCAACATGGATTCATGAAGGGGAAATCATGTTTAACTAATTTACTGGAATTCTTTGAGGATATAACGAGCTTGGTGGATAGAGGTGTACCAATGGATGTGGTATATTTAGATTTCCAAAAGGCATTCGATAAGGTGCCACACAAAAGGTTACTGCAGAAGATAAAGGTACGTGGAGTCAGAGGAAATGTATTAGCATGGATCGAGAATTGGCTGGCTAACAGAAAACAGAGAGTCGGGATAAATGGGTCCTTTTCGGGTTGGAAATTGGTGGTTAGTGGTGTGCCACAGGTATCGGTGCTGGGGCCACAACTGTTTACAATATACATAGATGACCTGGAAGAGGGGACAGAGTGTAGTGTAACAAAATTTGCAGATGACACGAAGATTAGTGGGAAAGCAGGTTGTGTAGAGGACACAGAGAGGCTGCAAAGAGATTTAGATAGGTTAAGCGAATGGGCTAAGGTTTGGCAGATGGAATACAATGTCGGAAAATGTGAGGTCATCCACCTTGGAAAAAAAAACAGTAAAAGGGAATATTATTTGAATGGGGAGAAATTACAACATGCTGCGGTGCAAAGGGACCTGGGGGTCCTTGTGCATGAATCCCAAAAAGTTAGTTTGCAGGTGCAGCAGATAATCAGGAAGGCAAATGGAATGTTGGCCTTCATTGCGAGAGGGATGGAGTAAAAAGCAGGGAGGTCCTGCTGCAACTGTACAGGGTATTGGTGAGGCCGCACCTGGAGTACTGCGTGCAGTTTTGGTCACCTTACTTAAGGAAGGATATACTGGCTTTGGAGGGGGTACAGAGACGATTCACTAGGCTGATTCCGGAGATGAGGGAGTTACCTTATGATGATAGATTGAGTAGACTGGGTCTTTACTCGTTGGAGTTCAGAAGGATGAGGGGTGATCTTATAGAAACATTTAAAATAATGAAACGGATAGACAAGATAGAGGCGGCGAGGTTGTTTCCACTGGTCGAGGAGACTAGAACTAGGGGGCACAGCCTTAAAATACAGGGGAGCCAATTTAAAACCGAGTTGAGAAGGAATTTCTTCTCCCAGAGGGTTGTGAATCTGTGGAATTCTCTGCCCAAGGAAGCAGTTGAGGCTAGCTCATTGAATGTATTCAAGTCACAGATAGATAGATTTTTAACCAATTAGGGAATTAAGGGTTACGGGGAGCGGGCGGGTAAGTGGAGCTGAGTCCACAGCCAAATCAGCCATGATCTTTTTGAAAGGCGGAGCAGGCTCGAGGGGCTAGATGGCCTACTCCTGTTCCTAATTCTTATGTTCTTATGTTCTTATTCTGAGACCGCCCACTGCGCTTGGTCTCATTGACTCCACCCCTGCCCGCAGGAGGTGGCGCAGCGTTTCTCGGGTTGGTACCAAGCTTATTCTTTCGAGCATCTCGGGTAATGCGCACTTCTTGATGGGGGGCATGGGCAGGCGGTAATGTGGAAGGCCCGACTTGGGCCTCTTCAGAGGCTGGTCTGGGGATTGGAGTGGGAGTGGCAGTTGATTCTGTTAAGGGCAGCAGGGTCTGGGCATGTTTCCTTATTGCAGCAGCTAACTCTGACAGTCCCTCCCTCACGTTCACCAACAGTGTATCAGCTGCCTGCGACATTCCCTCCCTCATGTGCCCGAACAGTGTTCCCATTTCTCGTGAGAGTGTTGTTACTTCTCCCGACAGTCCTGATACCTCATCACCCATCCCACTAATGATGTTCAGGAGTGATCGTGTAAGGTCAATGCTCTCCGCACTCATTGCTATCATCTGAACCCCATCTGCACCTCAGGAGAGCGCTGTCGAGCTCTCCTTCCCCTCCTCACTCTGGATGTGGCTCACTGCATCCCACTGGGACCCACAGCCTCGGACGGTGGGGCCCTGGGTGTGCCTCGCTGCACTCCACTGGAACCTGTAGCCTCGGTATGTGAGAAACCATGGAATGTCCTAACACTTGTACCACTCAGGAAAGGGCCTGGCACCTCAATGGGCAGCACCTGCATCTCCTCTATAGTGATTACAACAGTGGGGGCTTCATCCATCCCCTCCCTCTGCCCCTCTCCCTCCCCCTCACCCTCATCCTCAAGCTCTTAGTCTGAAAGGTGGAATTGGAAGATTTTCTCCTCTTCAGCCTCATCCGCATCTGAATCTTTTTCTGCATCGACTTCAGCCTCGTCAGGGTTGGCGTCAAGTTCTGCAAAATATAACAGAACAGACAAATGGTTAGCAGCAGAGGAGGGGGCAGGGTGGCATGAGTAGACTCACACAGCGCAGGCAGCAGGCTCATTTGAAGGACCACGATGAATGATAGATAGCACATGGCATCAACCGAAGCATAGCTGACGGAGACATCCTCATGAACCGAAGCACAGCTAGCCCGTGCAGTACTTAACATTTAGCAAAGGCAGACTGTGGAATTTGCAGGACTTACCCTCTCTCTTGAGCGTGGGCCCAGCTTGTGCAGTGGTGGTTGCTTTTCTCCAGGCAGGACCCATCAAAGCAGGAACCCTGTCTTCCAAGGGTGTCAGTGGGTTCTCCTGTTCGAGTTCTTTACCTTTTGTTGTGTGCCACCTTCCTCTGCAAAGATGAAAATGTCACTTTTTAGAGAAGGTGTCTTTTTGCTGGGTGGGACATATACAGATGGTTACATTTACAATTGCAATTCCAGTGAGTAAATGAACATATTACTTACACTAACTACTTGACCAAGGTCCTGCCACTTTTTGGACTGGCCTCCAGACCTCGGGGTGGTCACCAATGCACAATAATCTTCTGCAAGTTGGTTCCAGCGTTTCTTTTGGTGAAACTTTTATGTGACCTCTGCTGGTATCCAGCTCGTGCCATCTGTCCTCAATTACAGTAACCAGTGCCTCCACTTCATCCTGTGAGAAATCCTTGATCCTTGAGCCGCTTTGCATGTTGTATTGCAGCTCTGATTTTTCCACTGAGATTTAAAGTTCTCACGCACAACTGGCTCTTTAAAAATGTCCGAATGCAGACCGGGAGCTGTACTGGGCATGCGCGCCCATAGCAGTCACGTCAAAAATGTCCTTTTTTTCCCCGCACATGCGCAGAAGCGGGGGGGGGGGGGGGGCATCATTTCTTCGGCGCAGACATTAGGCTCCACCCCCCGAGGTTAAAGGACAGGTTGCGCGGTGCCAATTTAAAAAAACAGAACGGAGAAACTTGCAAGTTATTTTTTTGGAGTAGTTGGTGCCAAAAAAAATGGGCGTAACTCATGCAATACACCAAAAACGGCATTGGGGAAAATTGAACCCAAAGTACTTACAATGCCAACCAACTTCACACCTTCAGTCTTGATTTTCCTTTCTTTACTTTTTCTGCTGAGTAAATACAAGATATAAATTTGTTTGTACATATGCAAAAAATACAAGATGATTTATTTTTCGCTATTATTTAAACACCAAAATATTCTCTTTTTTATAATTAATGCTTGCTTGGGTTTTGTTTTACAAATGTAAAACAAGTAATCACAAAGTTGGTTCTACTGATTGTTCAGAGTCCATCTAAAAACGAGATTCCTTCCCCCATCTGTAAAACATTACAGCACGATTAAGAACAAAACCCACACCCAGTAAATGATGCCACTCCCATATAACAAGCCTAATTAAATTACCCTGTATGGTGCTGGGAGAGCGAAACAATGGGCAAGTAATGGGGAGAGCTGTGGCTGATTATGGGGAAGGAAGGCCTTGTATACACAATCTATAACCCCCTCCCCCAATACGTCATTGATTATATTTAACATTAGCCTTAATTTTTTTTTAAATGTTAGTACTCGCCACATTTCCTCTTCGGTTTGGAGGTTACCATTTCCTGTGGCATCTGTCCAGTTCTATCTGACCATCATGTTGCTACTGGGGTATAGCCTGTACTGCTTTCATTTAGTAATGGAGGGTATTCCAGCATTTACATATACAAGATGCAGTAGCAAATATTATACAAGTTGGGGCAATTAAATTTTGATTATTTATGTTTTCATTTTATTTTTAGGGGATTTGATGTTCATCAAATTGAGGATATCGAGGAGTTCTTATTTTCTTATTTTTTGTACCCAGTTTCAACTTCATACATTCCCAGATTAGACACAGCAGACATTATTCAATGTAAAATTCCCTTTACACTACTCCAACTGTCCCAACTTCAGAAGAGGATCCTTCCTACACTGATGGACATTTCATTTCCCACACCAGATATCCTTTTGGCCTCTCTAAGTGAGAGTACCAATTTAACGCCAATTCAAAACACAAATTAGATGGGAAACAGACAGGCAGAGAAAGAGAGTGAAAGACAGCAATAGAATGAGAGAGAGTGATAAAGAGACTTTCAACCTTGGCTGGATTCAAACCTGGTCTCAGAGATGAAACAATTATTTTCTAAGCAAGTCTGCTGTCTGGACCCCTGTTTTGATTATGATTTAATTCCATCAGTTTATACAGTTGACAATCACATTTTTTTTAATTAGAAAAGCTATTGTTTCACTACTTTTTCATCGTACTTTTATTTCATTTACCTGCCCCCCTCTATTAGAATGAGTGACAAGTATTGCACACAGGAAAAAAAAATGGTGATACAAGTGCTCTGTGACTGGTGTCAAAATATCTAAAGATGAAGTTGAAAGAGATCAAGGGGTTTTTGCAGACTTGATACTCAACAGGTCCAACTGCTCAAATAGTGAGTGTCAGCCTAAGAAGAAGGAGCAGAGATTAACCAAGCAAACAGAATGTTGGAGTAAATATCCAAAACAGCAGAGAAAGGAAGGAATTGCAATTATATAGTACCCTTCATAACCTCAGTAAGTCTCAAAGCACTTCACAGCCAATGAACTACTTTTTGAAGTGTAGTCACTGCTGTAATGTAGGAAAACGTGGCAGCAAATTTGCACAAAATTAAACTTTTTTAATTAAAAAAAATTTTGAATCTCCATTTTTATTCTTAGGCTGACTTTCACTATTTGGGCTCACACAAAGAATGGCCATATGGGGGAGATATGGAGGATGGTTGATGTCTGTGAACTCTGCATAGGTCCCCACACTCAGCAGAAAATGGGAGAAAAGTGACAATAAAATGCACTGTTTCTACTTATCTAGATTGCAAAATCACTGATAGTAATATTGTTTAATTGTCAAAAGGTAAACATTACAAACTGCTTATTTGTTTAGTGTATTTTCTGCCTCCCTTTTGTAATTATCATTCCCTGTTTGGGAGAGTAGGCAAGTATCCTACTTTCAAACCTGTTAGCACTTGAGCTAACCCCAAGGTAGTACACTAGAGCAGCCTGTAATGACTTGCCCTGCAATTGTTCACCCTCAGTGTTGCATGAGAAAAAAAAAGGATAGAATCTGCTTGGCACCTCTCCTGAGGGTCACGAGTGGGAACATGGCATGTGAGGAACCGCAGGCATTATAGCATCGCCCATACAACCTTCCTTTAAATGAACTTTTAAAACTTGTTAACACTAGATGTATATATGGTGTTATTATATTTGAAAACATTGTGTGTGTCTTGTTTGTCTTTTATAATTCTTTGTTAACATCCAATTAATGTTCCACAGGGACAGAGGCAAATTATTGCAGACTTCAGCAGAGAATGGCTTGGCACAGTATACAGAATGTATGCAATATATAAGACATTACATTAATTACAAACTTCAAGATCATTACCATAGTTATCTCTCTTTTAAACGGTCACAAAATGTGATAACAATTTTACAGACAGTTAAATCATTCATAAAATGTGCCACCAACCAGTTTGGGTGAGGAAAAACAAATCGCGATTTTTCAGTGGCTGCAACTGTTTGGTGCACAGCAGATGGAATCTTAAAGAACATTTTCATTTCTTTACAGATAAAAACAGAATTCCATGCTGAAGTAATATAAAAATCAGCATTTCCTCCATCGACTGTACGAAAGCCAACTGTGCCATTACTAAAGAAGCCAGCAAAGATCTCATTTGGAACCCCTACAGCAATTAATGAGGGATTTGCTGACAGAACTGATGCTGGGAACTGTGGCCCTCTTCTAATAGCTCCTGTGTCTTCAATGCCAATTAATATTTTGTTCAGTTTTGCTCAGTAGGAAACATGGAGTCAATCAACCTTAAAGTGCAGCTGTTGTGTTCTGCATGTGTTGTGTTATATGCAATGTAAAAGTACTGCCAATGTTCCTCACCTCTTTTCTCTCAAAAACTTTACTTCTTTACATTGGCTTGATTGCCACATCACTGATGTGCATCTGACTGTTAACTGTTATCTGTGCATCTGTTTCTGCTTCAATTGCCTAGTGTAAGTCTAAAGCTTCATAATGTAGCTTCTGCAGAAACCTAGGTCTCGTTACCTGATTTAGGGCTCAATGTCGGCCCACCCCTTTTTTTCGGCACACTTACCGGAGACGCGCCGCTTTTCTCCATTCAGAAGTGTGCCGAAAAAATTCCTCCCCACTTTGGCCGCTGTCTGGCCTCTCCCCGGTCGTCGCGTAGCATAGCCAGTCACGTCGGGGGTGGAGCCAGCGTCCTGCACTGAAAACAGTGCCAGGATCTCTGCACATGTGCATTGGAGTCGGGTCGCGATGTTCGCGCATGCGCAGTCGCGCCGAAATTTGGCAATCGGCCAGCCTCTCTCTCTTCCCACAGATGCTGCGTTCACTCGCTCTCCTCCTCCCCCCTCACCCCCCTCACCGTTCATTTGCAGCCCAGCCTCTCTTTCTCTCTCGCTCTGTGGAATACAGATGCCACGTTGAATCCCAATGCCTATCGCTCCCGCCTCGAGCCCTGGCCAAGTGGCCTCCCAGTGCGCGTTGTCGTGCTGGCCCTAGCCCAAGCCGACTGGCAGCCTGCATAGGCCGGCTCGCTGCCTTCCCGGGCCATGAAGCTAGGACTTACTTCAACTGTTTAGTTGTTATTTAATTCTTAGAACTTTTTGTTTGCAAGGTTTGGTGGTTTGTAAGGCTTGGTGCTTTAGGTGCAGCTCCTCTCCACTTCTTTTATTCTTGTAGTTTTAGCTTCCATGAATGCTTCTGTTGTATAGTAAATTTACTTTGTCATATGATGTCCTGTATAGCTGTTTGATCCTATTCACATTCTTTAGTCATTAAGTTTCTTTATTAGTGACCAAATTAAATTTTAGTCTTTTGAAACTCACTCGGCCAGGGCTAGGGGCAGGCGGGCAGCAGAACTAATAGAAATCATCCAGACAGGAGCACTATCAGTTCTCATGCCTGCCCCTAGCCCAGGCCGAATGGCCTCCGATGTATTTATCTGCGCTGATTTCTTAACTCTCTGTAAGGGCTTTCTGAAATGGCCACATACACTGGCCTAAGTAGATTTGGAGTAACTATTAGCTGGCCAAAGTTGCCTAAATGGCCAAAACTGGCATAGGTGGCTGGTAAAATAAAACTAAAAAAATAGTAATTAACTCACTTACACTGGCGCAAATTGAATGTGCAAAATGGGGATTTTTAAGATACACCAGAATAATCAAGTTGCTCCAAAAAAAAGAGCAACTCCTGGCCAAAATTGAGCATTGAGTGCAGTCATTATTGAGAGCGGCCCTGTAATTTCATAGTCTTGATCTTCTAGTGGTAAAGCTGTCTAACATATAGGGGTAGATTTTGACTCGGTGAGTTAGTGTAAAACGGGTGATAGCGAATCGGCAGCCTATTTTACATCTCTCCTAATGTTATTTCCATTGTAGTCGATGGAAGTAAAGTCAAGATCTACCCCATAGTGTGAAGCAGCTTCTCCAGCAGCATGGAAACAAAATGGCCCTGATCAGCCGGACTGACCTGCACCCTCCCACCAGTATTAGAGTGAATTTACCACCACTTATCAACATGGCTCTTCCACTATCTGTTCAAATCTGCAAGGGAAAAGTATGAATATTATTTAAAACTACATGCCACAGCTATTGTTAGTAGGATTACAAAGATCGAATCCCCCCATTTGAGCTGTTCAGAGAGGAACCACGACACTGGTACATGGTGGTGTACCACAATACCACAATTATAATGGGTGACTTTAATATGCACATAGATTGGGCTAACCAAACTGGAAGCAATACGGTGGAGGAGGATTTCCTGGAATGCATAAGGGATGGTTTTTTAGACCAATATGTCGAGGAACCAACTAGGGGGGAGGCCATCTTAGACTGGGTGTTGTGTAATGAGAGAGGATTAATTAGCAAGCTCATTGTGCGAGGCCCCTTGGGGAAGAGTGACCATAATATGGTGGAATTCTGCATTAGGATGGAGAATGAAACAGTTAATTCAGAGACCATGGTCCAGAACTTAAAGAAGGGTAACTTTGAAGGTATGAGGCGTGAATTGGCTAGGATAGATTGGCGAATGATACTGAAGGGGTTGATTGTGGATGGGCAATGGCAGACATTTGGAGACCGCATGGATGAACTACAACAATTGTACATTCCTGTCTCGTGTAAAAATAAAAAAGGGAAGGTGGCTCAACCATGGCTATCAAGGGAAATCAGGGATAGTATTAAAGCCAAGGAAGTGGCATACAAATTGGCCAGAAATAGCAGCGAACCCGGGGACTGGGAGAAATTTAGAACTCAGCAGAGGAGGACAAAGGGTTTGATTAGGACAGGGAAAATGGAGTACGAGAAGAAGCTTGCAGGGAACATTAAGACGGATTGCAAAAGTTTCTATAGATATGTAAAGAAAAAAAGGTTAGTAAAGACAAACGTAGGTCCCCTGCAGTCAGAATCAGGGGAAGTCATAACGGGGAACAAAGAAATGGCGGACCAATTGAACAAGTACTTTGGTTCGGTATTCACTAAGGAGGACACAAACAACCTTCCGGATATAAAAGGGGTCGGAGGGTCTAGTAAGGAGGAGGAACTGAGGGAAATCCTTATTAGTCGGGAAATTGTGTTGGGGAAATTGATGGGATTGAAGGCCGATAAATCCCCAGGGCCTGATGGACTGCATCCCAGAGTACTTAAGGAGGTGGCCTTGGAAATAGTGGATGCATAGACAGTCATTTTCCAACATTCCATTGACTCGGGATCAGTTCCTATGGAGTGGAGGGTAGCCAATGTAACCCCACTTTTAAAAAAAGGAGGGAGAGAGATATCACGGAATTATAGACCGGTCAGTTTGACATCGGTAGTGGGTAAAATGATGGAATCAATTATTGAGGATGTCATAGCAGTGCATTTGGAAAGAGGTGATATGATAGGTCCAAGTCAGCATGGATTTGTGAAAGGGAAATCATGCTTGACAAATCTTCTGGAATTTTTTGAGGATGTTTCCAGTAGAGTGGACAAGGGAGAACCAGTTGATATGGTATATTTGGACTTTCAGAAGGCTTTCGACAACGTCCCACACAAGAGATTAATGTGCAAAGATAAAGCACATGGGATTGGGGGTAGTGTGCTGACATGGATTGAGAACTGGTTGTCAGACAGGAAGCAAAGAGTAGGAGTAAATGGGTACTTTTCAGAATGGCAGGCAGTGACTAGTCGGGTACCGCTAGGTTCTGTGCTGGGGCCCCAGCTGTTTACACTGTACATTAATGATTTAGACGAGGGGATTAAATGAAGTATCTCCAAATTTGCGGATGACACTAAGTTGGGTGGCAGTGTGAGCTGCGAGGAGGATGCTATGAGGCTGCAGAGCGACTTGGATAGGTTAGGTGAGTGGGCAAATGCATGGCAGATGAAGTATAATGTGGATAAATGTGAGGTTATCCACTTTGGTGGTAAAAACAGAGAGACAGACTATTATCTGAATGGTGACAGATTAGGAAAAGGGGAGGTGCAAAGAGACCTGGGTGTCATGGTACATCAGTCATTGAAGGTTGGCATGCAGGTACAGCAGGCGGTTAAGAAAGCAAATGGCATGTTGGCCTTCATAGCAAGGGGATTTGAGTACAGGGGCAGGGAGGTGTTGCTACAGTTGTACAGGACCTTGGTGAGGCCACACCTGGAGTATTGTGTACAGTTTTGGTCTCCTAACCTGAGGAAGGACATTCTTGCTATTGAGGGAGTGCAGCGAAGGTTCACCAGACTGATTCCCGGGATGGCGGGACTGACCTATCAAGAAAGACTGGATCAACTGGGCTTGTATTCACTGGAGTTCAGAAGAATGAGAGGGGACCTCATAGAAACGTTTAAAATTCTGACGGGGTTAGACAGGTTAGATGCAGGAAGAATGTTACCAATGTTGGGGAAGTCCAGAACCAGGGGACACAGTCTAAGGATAAGGGGGAAGCCATTTAGGACTGAGATGAGGAGGAATTTCTTCACCCAGAGAGTGGTGAACCTGTGGAATTCTCTACCACAGAAAGTTGTTGAGGCCAATTCACTAAATATATTCAAAAAGGGGTTAGATGAAGTCCTTACTACTAGGGGGATCAAGGGGTATGGTGAGAAAGCAGGAATGGGGTACTGAAGTTGTATGTTCAGCCATGAACTCATTGAATGGCGGTGCAGGCTAAAAGGGCCGAATGGCCTACTCCTGCACGTATTTTCTATGTTTCTATGTTTCTATGTTAATACAGACATGGGGTACACAGAAGGACATGAGACAGAGCATACAGCAGTTTTTTTTCAGTGTTTCTAATATATGAAAATCTATCATAAAGGTAGATTCCCTTCAATTCACACTTTCTTGAGTTGTGACATTTATAATGGCAAACAGCAGCTAAATGATGCATTCCTTCATTGACATTCTTTTATTTGTTCCTGCTACTAATGAGGTATCAAGCACCAACTTTCTATTTTTGTGGTTTAGTTTAATACTCAACTAGACCAACATGTTTGAAATATTTTGAAAGAAGACTGAACTTGCATTTATATAGTGCCTTTTACATTCTCACGACATCCTGAAACACTACACAGCCAATTAATTACTTTTGAAGTGTAGTCACCTTGTTATGAAGGCAAAGGCAGCAGCCAATTTGTGCACAGGGAAGTCTCAAAAACAATAATGAAATAAATGGCAGATTGATCAGTTTTGCTGGTGTCTGTTAAGAGTTAAATGTTAGACAGAATAACAAGAAAGTTCCCTACAAATATTGCCATGAGATCCTTTAAGTCCACCTGAACAGGCAGATAAAGACTTGGTTTAGTCTCTCATCAATAAACTTGAAGATTATCTGTACAACAACAATCTAGTAAACAACAGTCAACATGGTTTATGGAGGGAAGGATCCTGCCTGACAAATCTCTTTGATTTTGTTAAGAAAGTGACAGCCCAACTCAACTGTGGTAACCCCTACAACACTGTATACTTAGACTTCCGAAAAGTAGTTGATAAACTTCCACGTGAGAGATTACAAATTAAGCTCAAAACTGTGGGGATTCAGGGCAAAATTTTGGTATGGTAAGAAACTGGCAGAAGGATAGAAAGCAATGGGTACTGCTTAAAGTAATACAACAAGGGTGAGAGGAAGTACTGAGTACTTTGAGGGCTTTGTGCTGGGATCACTACTGTTTCTAATTTACATCAAGATCTTGGATTAAGAAACTCAATATAAATTTGTTAAATTTGCAATTTATATCAAACTAGGAAATAGTGTGCCTAAATAACCAACAAAATAAGAGGCGAGTGTATTAGACACCTGTAAGTATGCAATTATTGTTCTTCATAGCATTTAAGATTATGCTACGGTTCAAAATTTCTGTTGGACTGGCTGGGAATTGATAGAATTAGCCCAGCAACTACAGAATGAGTTAAACAAAATAGAAGTTTAATCTAGATAAGTATAAATGTTTGCACATTGGAGTAAAAAATGGGCAATATATATATTTTGTGAATGGTACTGAAATCTCTAAGAATGAAGTTGAAAGGCCTAGGCAGCTGAGATGATTCAACACTCAACATGTCCAACCAGTGCAGAGCAGCAAGCAACAAAGTCTATGTTGAACTACAAAGTTGTGACCAAACTGTCCAGTGATCTGGTCAGACTGCATGTCAGACACAAGACTCCCAAAGCAAAGCTCTACTCGGAACTCATCCAAAGCAAACAAGCCAAAGGTGGGCAGTGGAAACGTTACAAGGACACCCTCAAAGCCTCCCTGATAAAGTGCAATATCCCCACTGACACCTGGGAGTCCCTGGCCAAAGACCGCCCTAAGTGGAGGAAGTGCATCCGGGAGGGCTCTGAGCTCCTCAAGTCTCGTTGCCGAGAGCATGTAGAAATCAAGCGCAGGCAGCGGAAGGAGCGTGTGGCAAACCAGAATCCCTGCCCACCCTTTCCTTCAACCACTGTCTGCCCCACCTGTGACAGAGACTGTGGTTCTCGTATTGGACTGTACAGCCACCTAAGAACTCATGCTAAGAGTGGAAGCAAGTCTTCCTCAATTCCGAGGGACTGCCTATTTTGATCTTGAGTACTGTATCCAATTCTGGAAAGAAAGAGCAAAAGAAAAGAGAGACAGAAAAAACCTTGCATTTTACAGTGCCTTTCACAGCCAACTAAGTAGCTTTGAAGTATAGTCACTTTGCTAATTTGTTCACAACAAGGCCACACAAACTGCAATGAGATAATTGATCACATAATCTGTTTTTGGTGGTGTTGGTTGAAGGATAAATATTGGCCAGGATACTAAAAGAACTCCTCGGCTCTTCTTTTGAAAAGTGTCTTGGAATCCATATCTATTTGAAAGGCAGAAGAGGCTTCGGTTTAACATCTCATTCAAAAGACAGCACATCCAGCAGTGTAACACTGAAATGTCAACCTAGATTATGTGTTCATGTCTCCAGAATAGGGCTTGAACCTAACACCTTGTGACTCACAGGCAAGAGTGCTACCACTGGGCCAAGTCTGCCACCTGTAGTAGTTTAGGAGTGGAGGAGTTGAAATTCCCATTAGCAAGCACTGCAAAACTACCTTTAGGAGGTTGTCTCAGTGCCTCAGTTTCAACAAAACTCTAACAGATGCAAAGAGAATTTAAAACAGTTTTGGCCAGTCCAACACATATTTTAAATTTGTAATACTTGATAAGCGATCTTACAGATCTAGTGATCTTATTAAAGACTGCTGTGATTGGATGAGTACAACTGGAAATGGGTCACCATGCTTGGGGAATATTGGTAAGGTGGGCTGAATTTTTTGACTAGTTAGAGATAAATAGTGAATCAGAAAAGACTTTGGGGTCGAAATTGTCCCCCTCCTTAAGGTCGATTACCACCTCTAACAGGCAGTAATGGGACAGTAAGATCTTTTCAACAGGGGGCAGGTGGATGGGCCAACCCATCAGAAATTGCTCCTGGGCCGGGAGCGGCGAAAATGGGTTTCTGCCCCGCCCGTGTTCCCGCCCCATCGAGCACGTTCCGACCCCTTTCCATTCCGCGGGAGCTGAGCGGCCACTGGAAGCTTTTCCCGGCGGGAAGCTGCCAGTGGCTGGGCGACGTGTCTGCCCTTAAAGGGAAGGACGTTCCGCCGCGACCGCCATTTTATTATAATTGTTGGCCGACACTGAAATCGGCCCAACAATGGCGGCCATGGGTTCAGCCCGGCTGCCAATAGGCAGCCCAGCACCCCCTCTTGGGTACCGGGCCGCTGGCACGGCCAAAACCCTCCATGGTGGCCCAGTGGGCACCACTAAAGTGGCTGCAGAGCTCACAGCGGCCCTCCCCTTTAACTGAAGAGGAAGACATTGCTACGCGTCAGCGCGACCCTAATAACACCTCCCGCCTTCCGCCCCGCTCCCGACCCACTTCTGCCCCTCAGCCGCCCCAAACACCACCCGGACAAATTAAAACATTTAAAGAGGCCAATTTCCCACTATTCTCCACCCCATGGATTGGGGCAGAGAATAATTATTTATTTCTAAATTTGCGCCCTGTTTAGGGTGGAGGGCAATTTCGGCCCCTTTACTTCCAATCACTAATAGTCAATCAATAGTTTTAAATTAATTTACAACCAATCAGAAATGACTGACATTTCAATTATTTTTTGTTAACCAAATCGGGGAAAAAAAAGTTTCTAATCTTTTGAGCCGTGCTTAACATCTACTTAAACAATTAGTGTGAGGAGATGAATTTGGGAATGCCTCTGGAAAAAAACAGACTGGCATGGCACTGGAAGGGAGCGAACACCTGGTTTTGACCAGACCAGACGGGATTAGTCTGGAACTGCACTGTCCTGCACCATTTGTATAAGCTGCTATGGCGTCCAGTGAAGATATGGCAGTGTGTACAAGTAGCAAAACTTGCAGAAACGGGAAACAAACACCTAAAATAATTGTCTAAGGAGCCCAGAATCATAATCGACCTTAGCACTGTAACTTTGTTCGAAACTAATGGGTGGATTGTGCGAGACTCGCGGAGTATTGTTGCTTCTGGAATTGCAAATATAAATCACCCTTCGCTAACCATGTGCTACTTCCACATGCTTGGAGATCATTACTGCCAGGGGCGTTTTGGTGGTCAATCCGTTGGTTAATGTATGCCACTGTTCCACGTGACCAGAAAGAAATCAAGTTGACTGGACACCCAAGTTGCATTTGTACAAACAAGCAAAGGGAATGCTACAGTGCAATTTGTGATACATTTTCTTTATAATTAACAATGTGGGCATGCTAGGATGCAACTTGGAAATAGAAATGTAACCATAAATCATACCGAAGGAACTATTAATTATTTGTTGGCATCCATGACACATTCAAGACTTAAAAGCTTTGGTGCATCACAACCCAAAATATTTAACTGTATTTTATGGACCAATTTAAAATTTTTACTGAGTATTATATCTTAATAAGACATGGGTTTGGCAAAACCTCTCTTCAGGGTTTGCCAGACAAGCAAAGTACATTAAAATATACCACTGTGTTGCAATAATGTCATTACATTGTGTCAAAAAAATAACCAGGTAAATGCTTATTCTGTTCTTCCTTCACAGAAAAAAAAAGTGCATTTTGATGTTTAACATACTGTATCGTCAAATATTATTTAGTGGGTGTACTTTTAAAGTTAATAGAACAGCAATATTTTAGTTTTAGTATAACTTTTGATAGAATACTGATAAAATGGTCACAGCTTTAAAAATAATTGCCTTTAATAATAATTGGATAAATAGCCCGTTAAAAATAGAAAGTTGTAAGTTTAAGCGGAGATAATAAGCCATTCCATGTTTATTCCTACTCATTTTTCTAAGTCAGAGTTAAATAGTGAAGATGAGGGGATGTGGGTAGCTGTGAAATTTGGCTTTATTTGGGAGTCAGATAATCTGTAGAAATCTCTATCAAGAGATTAAGCAGGAGTGTGGTAGTTTATTATAGAGTGGATTGCATTTTGAGGCCGATAATATAATGGCAGATGCTTGCTCTCTGTAAAAATTTGGCTGAAGAAAATAACAAAGATAGAAAAATATTTTTTCATCTAGAAACAGTCTAAATGCCGTACTCTTGAATATTTATATTTTTTTTTAAACTTGCATCTGTGTGCGTTCCTGTTTATTATACTTTGTCACAATTTCGATGTGTCTGGGTCGTATGTGTTTCATCATCTTTTTCTCATGCTTCGAGTAATGCTTGGGTATTTTAACTGTGAAGATAAATATACTTACCATTGGCCTGGAAATTGCAGTTAGAGGCTTGCCACCTACTTCCGCCTCCGAACCGAAAGAAAACTCCGTACTTACCTTGCGTCGGACTGTTCGGGTCCTGGGCCTGCAGGTGTAGGCTGCGTAAAGGCCCACACATCCCAGGGGGGCATGCGGTTCACAATCGTCCCTGGGATCACGTGTACCAGGCGAACCAATCTAAAAGGGGGATTCCTATGATGTTTATGAGGATTCCATTGACGTACAGAATCCCCATCAGCATAATAGAAATCATCTAATAAATACATTTTCACAACACTGAAACAAAAATAAATGATCACAGGTTCTAAATTAATTTATTTTTTAAACTTCAATTAAACATTTAAAATCAAAATGTTATTTTTTGAAAAATAAATTTAAACATCGTTAAACAAGACAAAATTTACCGAAAGTATTTTAAATGTAAGTGAATGTTTAAATCATTTAAAAAAATGTATTTTAACATTTATTTTAACATTACGCTGGTAAAAGGAAGAGGCATATAAATTGGCCAGAAAAAGCAGCAGACCTGAGGACTGGGAGAATTTGATAATTCAGCAAAGGAGGACAAAGGGTTTAATTAGGAGGGGGAAAATAAGAGTATGAAAGTAAGCTTGCTGGGAACATAAAAACTGACTGCAAAAGCTTCTATAGATATGTGAAGAGAAAAAGGTTAGTGAAGACAAACGTAGATCCCTTGCAGTCAGATTCAGGTGAATTTATAATGGAGAACAAAGAAATGGTGGACCAGTTGAACAAATACTTTGGTTCTGTCTTCACTAAGGAAGACACAAATAATCTTCCGGAAATACTAGGGGACTGAGGATCTAGTGAGAAGGAGGAACTGAAGGAAATCCTTACTAGGCGGGAAATTGTGTTAGGGAAATTGATGGGATTGAAGGCCGATAAATTCCCGGGGCCTGATAGTCTACATCCCAGAGTACTTAAGGAAGTGGCCCTAGAAATAGTGGATGCATTAGTGATCATTTTCCAACAGTCTATCGACTCTGGATCAGTTCCTATGGACTAGAGGGTAGCTAATATAACACCATTTTTTAAGAAAGGAGGGAGAGAGAAAACAAGTAATTATAGACTGGTTAGCCTGACATCAGTAGTGGGGAAAATGTTGGAATCAATTATTAAAGATGAAATAGCAGCACATTTGGAAAGCAGTGACAGGATCGGTCCAAGTCAGCATGGATTTATGAAATGGAAATCATGCTTGACAAATCTTCTAGAATTTTGTGAGGATGTAACTAGTAGAGTGGACAAGGGAGAACCAGTGGATGTGGTGTATTTGGACTTTCAAAAGGCTGTTGACAAGGTCCCACACAAGAGATTGGTGTGCAAAATTAAAGCACATGGTATTGGGAGTAATGTACTGACATGGATAGAGAACTGGTTGACAGATAGGAAGCAGAGAGTCGGGATAAACGAGTCCTTTTCAGAATGGCAGGCAGTGATTAGTGGGGTGCCGCAGAGCTCAGTGCTGGGAGCCCAGCGATTTACAATATATATGAATGATTTAGATGAAGGAATTGAGTGTAATTTCTCCAAGTTTGCAGATGACACTAAGCTGGGTGGCGGTGTGAGCTGTGAGGAGGATGCTAAGAGGCTGCAGGGTGACTTGGACAGGTTAGGTGAGTGGGCAAACACATGGCAGATGCAGTATAATGTGGATAAATGCGAGGTTATCCACTTTGGTGGCAAAAACAGGAAGGCAGAATATTATCTGAATGGCGACAGATTAGGAAAAGGGGAGGTGCAACGAGACCTGGGTGTCATGGTACATCAGTCATTTAAAGTTGGCATGCAGATACAGCAGGCGGTGAAGAAGGCAAATGGTATGTTGGCCTTCAAAGCTAGGAGATTTGAGTATAGGAGCAGGGAAGTCTTACTGCAGTTGTACAGGGCCTTAGAGAGGCCTCACCTTGAATATTGTGTTCGTTTTGGTCTCCTAATCTGAGGAAGGACATTCTTGCTATTGAGGGAGTGCAGCGAAGGTTCACCAGACTGATTCCCGGGATGGCAGGACTGACATATGAGGAGAGACTGGATCGATTGGACCTGTATTCACTGGAGTTTAGAAGGATGAGAGGGGATCTCATAGAAACATATAAAATTCTGATGGGACTGGACAGGTTAGATGCAGGAAGAATGTTCCCGATGTTGGGGAAGTCCAGAACCAGGGGACATAGTCTAAGGAAGGGGTAAGCCATTTAGGACTGAGATGAGGAGAAACTTCTTCACTCAGAAAGTTGTTAACCTGTGGAATTCTCTACCGCAGAGAGTTGTTGATGCCAATTCATTGGATATATTCAAGAGGGAGTTAGATATGGCCCTTACGGCTAAAGTTATCAAGGGGTATGGAGAGAAAGCAGGAAAGGGGTACTGAGGTGAATGATCAGCCATGATCTTATTGAATGGTGGTGCAGGCTCGAAGGTCCGAATGGCCTAATCCTGCACCTATTTTCTATGTTTCTATGCCTGCTTTTACCAGGTGTAAGGGTTTAGTGGGTATTCGTTAGGCAAATAGCCCAACCCTGCACCAGCGAAAGTGAATTTACAGCGAATGTGGTGGATCTGTCCAAGTAAAACTTGACAGATCGCAAGCTCTGGGTTTTCGCGCATGCGCATCACATGCAGAAACCCTGAACTTGAGGGGCCATTCTGAAGGTTTCACACAGCATACACAGGCTGTCGGAAGCACTGTAAAATCCTGGCCATTATACTTACCTTTCAGTACTCCCACCATAGATGGCGCTGTTACTTTTCCAAATTGCAACTGCATTCTCCTTTATTCTGGGTAAGATTGCCTCTACATTTTTCAATTCACACCAACCAGTTCCACAGGCGATGGAATTGAAGAGGTCCAACAGAGTAAGTCTCAAATTATTTTTGTGGACCCCGGAGAGGTCCTTCAGGACCCACAAAAATAATTTGGGCTGCTGCCACCCTGGGATCCCTACCCTCCGGAATTGTGGCCACCCCTCTTGCAACTTACCTTGCTGGTGGCCATATCACAGGCCCTCAGTTCAGCATGTTGCATGGGACACCTTTTTGGGAGTGAGTGTACTGCTAGGCTCATCTTTTTGTTGATAACTTGCAGGAAACCATCTTACTACATGGTTCTTAATGCATCTCGGTCTCCTCCTTTAAGACACTCCTTAAAAACGGCATATTTGACCAAGCTTTTGGTCATCTGTCCTAATATCTCCTTATGTGACGCGGTGTAAAGTGTTGTCTGATTTAGGCTCCTGTGAAGCGCTTTAGGACATTTTACTATATTAATGGCGCATTATAAAAGCTCAGGCTAAATTAAATGATTGCTGCTGCAGAACTTTCTGGCAGATGACTCATTGGCTATGATATCTTAGTTATTTTAATAAGAACACATATTCCCTAAAGACTTCCAAATAGGTGCACTCTGCCAAGAGAAGTAACTAGACCTATTGCTGAAATCAAAGAATTTATAGAATGAAAATTTCAGGGTCTGTGCGATATACACAGCTAGGGAAAAATTCTCGAATGTCTTCAGATTACAGTCTGTAGTCTTCAGAATACAGATAGGCTTCAGGGGTCCTAAGAATCAAGAGTATAAGAAATTCATTCTTTACTGTAGCTCATGCAGCTCTAACCGTGAAGCAACCACAAATTATACTGCTAGCTCCAAAAACCTCCACGACAAAATATTAAATAGCAGCTAGTTTTGGGGCATGTCACAAGAATTGAACAGTTTAGCTGACACAATAGCAGCAAAAACAACGTTTTTCAAACAATCGCTAGGGCAGATTTTAAGGGCCTTCTCTGGTATAAACCAGGCAGTAATGGCATGAAAATGGCAATGGGTCACTTACCGCCTTTTTTTATCCTGGCTCAAGGCCACCGCCATATTGGGTAGGATCCCCAGAAAAGCAGCCGGAGCAATCATCTGTTTCAGGCAGCAGGCCCCTTCCAATATGCAAATTGGGGTTGTTTGACATACATAAGACCCTTATTGCAATTTTGTGGTACAAATGATTAGTGAGTGGCCTAACCAGCACTCCTTGAAGAGATCGGTGGAGTCCATTCAGAAAATGGTCGTGGTTTTATTTTTGCTTTCACTGTTGTGGGGCCAGGAGGAGCAGGAGCCGTCCTCTTAGTCCGATAAAACAAATTCTGGCCCATTGCCAGCCGGTCCAATGTTAGGGTTGTCAACTCTGGTTGGAGGCGTTCTTGGAGGTTTGATCACGTGACATCTGACCACGTAACAGCTGATCACGCAAGTTACGATCATGTGACATCTGACTGGTTGGGTCCCCTGCAGTTAACTATCTTTCCTCATGGATCCGTGGCAGACGCTGTTGTGCGAGATGTTCAGAAAACAAGGGAACCACACACGAACAGGTGAAGAAGAGAAACCAAAGGCAGAAAATAGGAGAAACCAAATTCGCAGAGGGGAAACCAGAGTGGGAGGAACTTCGAATCAATAGGAACTAATAGTAACTCACTAAAATTGCGTCGATAACTAATAGTAATACTTGTAGCATTTAGATTCCCCTCATAGCTAACAATAACACAATAACTCACTGATAGTCTACATATAACTGGTAGTAATAGATGTGTTGCGCCAATATTCTACCTGTAACTAGTAGTAATCTTGTAACCCGCTGATATTGAACTTGAAACTACAGCCAGAAATACCTTGCACTGCACAAGGTGTGGTCAGGCTCCCCAGTCGATTTCATTTTCAAAACTCATCCTAAACGCAGCTCAGCACCAATATTATCCCCCTCACTGTTCACTATACTTCCAAGTTTTGTATCATCTGCAAATTTTGAATTTGTGCCCTGTTTACCCAAGCAGTTAAAAAAGCAGACAGGATCCTGGACTTCATAAATAGAGGCATAGAATATAAAAGCAAGGAAGTCATAATGAACCTTTATAAAACACTGGTTCGGCCTCAACTGGGGTAATTGTGTCCAATTCTGGGCACCGCACTTTAGGAAGGATGTGAAGGCCTTAGCGAGAGTGCAGAAAAGATTTACAAGAATGGTTCCAGGGATGAGGGACTTCAGCTATTTTAACCCCTTTCTCAAACCTGTCCTGCCACCTTCAATGATTTTTGCACATATATCCCCAGTGTTATGTATACAACCCTATGTAAACAGCATTCTACCGCCACCAGAGGGCATATCTGTTGGAGTCCCAAGGGATCCCAGCATCCCTTGGGAGCACTGCATATAAGCAGGCCTCCCATGCTGTACCAACACTCTGGAGTTAGAATAAAGAGACTAAGGTCACACTTACTCATGGACATAACAACTGCCGATGAGATAACGAACCATCACGTGAAAATGCAGAGAACTGTTGGTAGCCTGGAGAAATTCTCAGAAGGAGACAATTGGGAGGTCTTCGTGGAGCGACTCGACCAATACTTCATGGCCAACGAGCTGGAAGGGAGTGTGAACGCTGCCAAACGAAGGGCGATCCTCCTGCGGGGTCTGCGGGGCAACAACCTATGGCCTCATGAAGAATCTTCTTGCTCCGGTGAAACCAACAACCAAATCATATGAAGAACTATATACGCTGGTCCGGTAGCACCTACATCCGAAGGAGAGCGTTCTGATGGCAAGGTATTGATTTTACACATGTCAACGGTCTGAAGGCCAAGAAGTGGCGAGCTACATTGCCGAACTAAGGCGCCTTGCAGGACATTGCGAATTGGATGGATTCCTGGAGCAAATGCTAAGAGACTTTTTTGTGCTTGGCATTGGCCATGAGGTTATCCATCGCAAACTATTGACTGTTGAAACACCGAACCTGAGCAAAGCCATAACGATGTCCACCACTGATAACACCAAACAAATTTTGCAGCATAAAGATGTTTCGGCAAGTACTGTACACAAAGTAACGTCGTTTTCAGGCAGGAATACATATGGGAGAACATATACGCCTGCAGCTGCACGACCTCAGATGACTCAGAGTCCGCCATCAAGCGTTAATGCAAGGTAGTTAACACCTTGTTGGCGCTGAGGAGGTAATCATCGAGCCCATCAATGCCGCTTCAAACACTATGCGTGCAAAGGCTGTGGAACAATGGGACACCTCCAGCGAATGTGCAGACGAGCTGCAAATCCTGCAAACCACCACGTTGCAGAGGAAGACCGATCCATGGTGGATCAAACTGAACTAGAGACTCAAACCGAGGAGGCAGAAGTGTATGGGGTACACACCTTCACCACGAAATATCCACCGATCATGTTAAAAGTTGAACTGAACAGAATTCCAGTATCCATGGAATTCCAGTCCATCATGAGCAAAAAGGCCTTCGACAGGCTGTGGTGTAACAAGGCATACAGGTCCAAGCTGAGCCCCATTCACACCAAGCTGAGAACTTACACTAAAGAGCTGATCCCTGTAATTGGCAGCGCAGCAGTAAAAGTCTCCTATGATGGGGCAGTGCACGAACTACCACTATGGATAGTACCAGGAGATGGCCCCACACTGTTCAGCAGAAGCTGGCTGCGAAAAATCCGCTGGAACTGGGACGACATCCGAGCGCTTTCGTCCGTTGACGACGCCTCATGTGCCCAGGTTCTGAGCAAGTTTCCGTCATTGTTTGAGCCAGGCATCGGAAGTCTCTCGGGGGCGAAGATGCAGATCCACCGGTACACGACCCATCCATCACAAGGCACGGGCGGTGCCATATATGATGCGAGAGAAAGTGGAGATCGAGGTAGACAGGCTGAAACGAGAGGGCATCATCGCACCGGTGGAGTTCAACGAGTGGGCCAGTCCGATTGTTCCGGTTCTCAAGGGCGATGGCACGGTCAGAATTTGCGGGGACTATAAAGTAACGATTAACCGTTTTTCACTACAGGACCAGTACCCGCTACCCAAGGCAGACGACCTATTTGTGACGCTGGCAGGAGGAAAGACATTCACCAAGTTGGAATTGACCTCGGCCTATATGACGCAGGAGCTGGCGGAATCTTCGAAAGGCCTCACCTGCATCAACACGCACAAAGGTCTGTTTATCTACAAAAAGTGCCCGTTTGGGATTCGATTGGCCGCGGCTATTTTTCAAAGGAACATGGAGAGTCTGCTAAAGTCGGTTCCGCGCACCGTGGTTTTCCAGGACGACACACTTGTCACAGGTTGGGACACCATCGAACACTTGCAGAACCTGGAAGAGGTTCTAAGTCAGCTAAATCGTGTGACACTCAGGTTGAAATGCTCAAAGTGTGTTTTCCTGGCGCCAGAGGTCGAGTTCTTATGGAGAAGAAGCGCGGCAGACGGCATCAGACCCACCGACGCCAAGACGGAGGCCATCAAGAATGCGCCGAGACCACAGAACGTAACGGAGCTGCAGTTGTTCCTGGGACTCCTCAATTATTTTAGTAATTTCCTACCCGGGTTAAGCACCTTGCTAGAACCTCTACATGTGTTGCTAAGCAAGGGAGATGATTGGGTATGGGGTGAAATCACAAGAGACAGCTTTTGAGAAAGCCCGAAATCTGTTATCTTCCAACAAACTGCTTGTCCTGTATGATCCTTGTAAACGTTTAGTGCTAGCTTGTGATGCGTCTTCGTACGGGGTCAGGTGTGTGTTACAACAAGCAAATGAATCGGGAACATTGTAACCGGTCGCTTGTGCATCCAGGAGCTTGTCCAAAGCCAATAGGCCTACAGCATGATTGAAAAAGCTCTGGCATGCGTTTACAGGGTGAAAAAAATGCGCCAGTATTTGTTTGGGCTTAAGTTAGAGCTGGAAACTGACCATAAGCCGTTCATATCGCTATTCTCAGAGAGCAAAGGTATCAATACCAATGCCTCTGCTCGTATCCAAAGATGGGCGCTCACGCTGTCTGCCTATAACTATGTAATTCGCCACAGGCCAGGCACAGAAAACTGCGCTGATGCTCTCAGTCAGCTACCATTACCCACCACCGGGGTGGAAATGGCACAGCCTGCAGACTTGCTCTTGGTGATGGATGCATTTGAAAACGAAACGTCACCTGTTACGGCCTGCCAGATCAGGACCTGGACCAGCCAGGATTCTTTACTATCCCTTGTAAAAAACTGTTTCCTCCATGGGAGCTGGTCCAGCGTCCCAGCGGAGATGCACGAAGAAATCAAGCCGTTCCATCGGCGTAAAGATGAAATGTCCATACAGGCGGACTGTCTTTTGTGGGGTAATCGTGTGGTTTTGCCCAAGAAAGGCAGGGATACATTCATACGCGACCTACACAGTACCCACCCAGGCATAGTAATGATGAAAGCTATAGCCAGATCCCACGTGTGGTGGCCCGGCATCGACTCAGATTTGGAGTCTTGCGTGCGTCAATGCAACACTTGCTCTCAACTGAGCAATGCACCCAGGGAGGCACCGCTAAGTTTGTGGTCATGGCCCTCCAAACTGTGGTCTAGGATCCACGTTGACTTCACTGGCCTGTTTCGAGGCAAAATGTTCTTGGTTGTTGTGGATGTTTATTCTAAGTGGATTGAGTGTATAATAATGTCTGTAAGCATGTCTACTGCCACCATCGAAAACCTACGAGCTATGTTTGCCACGCACGGCCTGCCTGATGTCCTTGTCAGCGGCAATGGGCCATGCTTCACCAGCGCTGTATTCAAGGAATTCATGACCCGCAATGGGATCAAGCATGTCACATCTGCCCCGTTCAAGCCCGCATCCAACGGCCAGGCAGAAAGCTTGAAATGCGTGCCGGATGGCTCCCTGCAGACCCGCCTGTCCCGAGTCCTGCTCAGCTACCGTACCAGACCCTATTCGCTCACCGGGGTTCCCCCAGCCGAGCTGCTCATGAAAAGGGCGCTCAAAACAAGGCTCTCTCTAGTGCACCCTGATCTCTGTGATCACGTGGAGGGGCAGGCGGCATCAACAAAGCATGTACCATGATCGTGCAAATTTGTCACACGATATTGAAGTCAATTACCCTGTATTTGTGCTCAACTATGGACATGGTTCCAAATGGCTTGCTGGTACTGTCATAGCCAAAGAAGGGAGTAGGGTGTTTCAGGTCAAACTCGCAAATGGACTAACTTGCAGAAAGCTTTTGGACCAAACCAAACTGCCATTCTCAGACAGCCACGAGCAACCTGAAGAGGACACCACCAACTTTGACCCTCCGACACACACACAAGTGGCAACCGACATCACGGTTGACCACGAAGCTGAACTCATCATCCCCAGCAGCCCAGCAAGGCCAGCTGCGCAGCATCCCAGCGAAGAACCAACCAACTCACCTGCACCTGCATTTGTACCGAGACGATCGACTAGGGAGTGCTAAGCCCCAGGTTGTCTCACCCTGTAAATAAGTGTACTATTGACTTTGGGAGGGAGTGATGTTATGTATGTAACCATATATAACCAGCATTCTACCACCACCAGAGGGCATATCTGTTGGAGTCCCAAGGGATCCCAGCATCCCTTGGTAGCACTGTATATAAGCAGGTCGCCCATGCAGTACCAACACTCTGGAGTTAGAATAAAGAGACTAAGGTCACACTTACTCACATCTACAGTACTCAATCACATTACTTTATTCTGGACATAACACCCAGGTCTCCCTGTTCATTTTTCTGTGCTAAATTTCATCTGCCACGTATCCGTCCATTCCACTAGCTTTCCTTTTGAACTTGATAAACTGGAGAAGCTGAGTTTGTTTTCCTTAGAGCAGAGAAGGTTGAGAGGAGATTTGATTGAGGTATTCAAAATCATGTGGGGTCTAGACGGAGTAGATGGAGTGAACTTGTTCCATTGGTGAAAGAGTCGAGAACCAGAGGACACAGAATTAAAGTGATTGGCAGAAGAACCATAGGCGACAGGAGGAAAAACGTTTTTACGCAGCGAGTGGTTGGGATCTGGAATGCACTGCCTGAAAGGATGGTGGAGGCAGATTCAATCGTGGCTTTTAAAAGAAAACTGGTAAGTACCTGAAGGAAAAAAAATGCAGGGCTACAAGGAAAGTGCAGGGGAGTGGGAGTAGCTGAAGTGAGAGCCGGCACGGGCTCGACAGACCAAATGGCCTCCTTCTGTGCTGTAACCATTCTTTGATTCTATGATTTCTAAACCACTCCCATGGCTTGGACTCAATAAAGAAATGTTTTCATAGAATTATAGAAATTACAGCACGGGGAAAGCCATTCATCCCCTGGTGCTGCTCTCTCCAATAACTCCATTCTCCCTCCCCCTGATCCTTTTATATTCCCCCTTTTCAAATATTTAGCCCATTCTCCTTTAAACAATGTTCTGATCTCTATCTCAATAGCCAGCTAGTTGAGCACCCCATGCTTTAAAAGCCCTCAGTTCAGGAACTTTCCTTATCTCTTTACCCTTGGTTCTTCCCAAGAGAATCCTCAACCTATGGCCACTTGTTCCCCATTCGCCCATCAATGGAAACAATTTTTCACTATTTACACATAGTAAAGTCCAGGTTTCACTCAACCTTTTAGGAGCTGCTCCTCTCTCGATGTCGCACCCACTCCCCCCACATTGCTGCTGCTCCCGGCTCTGCAGAAAATGCTGGTCCCCACTCCCACCCCATTCCCCAAGTCTCCTCTCTCCCCCCATGCTTGAGCCCCAATCTCCTCGACCCTCAGTCTCTGTCTCTCCCCGATTACCATTCCTCCTTTCTCCACGACCCCCTATTCCCTAATCTCATCTCTCTCCCCCTCCCCATTTTCCTCTTTCACCGACCCCCTTTCCCTTTCTTTTCCTCATTCCCCAGTCTCCCTCTCTCCCTGACCCCCCCATCCCCTTTTCCCTCTCTCCACCCAGCCACTCATCATCTGACACCCACTCTGTTATTCTCTCTCTCCGCGACCCCCATCCCTTAACACCCATTCCCCTCTCTCCCCCAACCCTCGTCGCCTGACCCCATTTCCTTGAAAAGTTGTTAAGTGGAAAACAGAAGGTGGTTAAACGACAGAAGTTGTATAGGCAATGGAGGCGCAATGAGAGAAATCAAAAGATATATAAATCATATACGAGGCATAGAAAAGGTGATTTTAACTTGTGCACAGCAGACGGTCAGGCTCATCAGGTTTGTCACATGATCTCCTCCATGGGTGAATACGATTGCACTGATAAACTGGCCACCAGGAGGCATGAGAGTGATGTGGTGTCAGGTCGCTCAAAATTTCTTCATTCTGTTGAAAGTGCCTCTTCTCTGTCTCCTGCCTCTTCCAGCTGGCCTGGCTGAGATTTGCTGGAAGATTGTAGCAGATAACCCATATGCTGTCACAAAAGAACTTGGCAATCCTTGAAAGATGGATAATCTTTTTGTTATTTGCATGGGATTTATTCAACAGAATTGAGATTACCAGTAAAGGCTGGCATTTAATATTAGTATAAAAAGCAGTCCAGACAAGTCGGACATTTTTTACAACTGTATTTTGGAATGAACTCTCATAAAGCTTCAGTCCCAGTTAATACTAAACAAATTTGCTAAATTTTACAAGTATTAATTACCAAATCTTATAAACATGGTAATGAAAATCAACATGAAAATATTACTCTGAGATCATTACTGTAACTTCAAACAATGGAATTTAACAAGGGATCAAAATATTTGAATCAGCTGAGTCCAAGAGCACAGAACTGTTTATTACTATTGATATTAATGTGACTATAGTTGGTCCATTGTTTCAGAAGATGGAATACTGGAATCAGAAACTACTGTCATTAATCCTCTTACAATGTTAGCTGTGATTGTAAAAATGTATATTTTGTTGGGACAAAAGTTTAAGCTCTCTTTGCTGTTGTTGAATATTTCTGATTGGCTTGACAGAGGTATCTATTGGGAATGAAGAACAATTACATTTGAACAATATCTACTGAGGGGTTTTCTTGGCTACTAGTCCTAGTGAATCTGGCAAGTTTACTGTGGTGTTGCTAATAGCTGCACGAGCTCCACACATTAGGAGTTGGTGGTACAGTTGGACCGCTCTGGTCCGGCACCCTTGGGACCTGACCTGGACCAGAGAATTTTCCGGACTACAGGAGGTCACACTGACCCTAGACTTGTCTCACTCACTCACTCTTTGCTGGAACACTCTGTATTGATGGAGAATGCATACAGAAACAGCTCAAACTTAATTAAAATTCCCTATTTTATTTGGGGCCTCACAAGTGACACAAACACTCTCAGCAGGAATGCTGACCCTAGACGTTGTCAGCAACAGACTTACCGGGTACTGCTGACAACGCTGCTGACAATGAACTGGCCGCGAGCCTACTGCGCAGCATTTCTCAGGCCCAGCTTCGGTGCCTTAGTCAGCCGCTACGCTCTGGCTGCAAAACTCGGCCTCGCTCTGTCTCCGTGCCGACCCAACCAAGGAGGGAACACCGGAGGCAGCGGGGAGAAGAGGAGCAGCCAGCCCTAGAACACAGCACGGAACGCCATCCCCGCCACGAATGATGCCAGACCAGGGAGGTTTAAGGACTAAAGAGTCCCGGACTGAAGAAGTACAACCTGTACTTGCATGGCTCTAGAACAATATGGGCAAACTGACCATGGCACCGTGGTACAGAAGGCTATTCAGGTGGGGGAACTAAAAAGGAATGTGGTAGTTTGTAGAGGGCAATATAGACAGGGGGCTAGATATTGTTCTCTGCGGCCACAACAGGGGGTTCCGGAGGTTGTGTTGCCTTTCCTGATGCCAAGGTTAAGGAGACTTCCTCGTGGCTGGAGAAGAATTTAGAGTGGGGTGGGGGGGAGGATCCAGTTGTCATGGTCCATGTAGGAACCAACGGCATAGGTAGAACTAGGAATGAGGCTCTGCTGAGGGAGTTTGAGGAGCTAGGATCCAAATTAAAAAGCAGAACCTCAAAAGGCAATAATCACTGGATTGTTACCTGAGCCATGCACAAATTGGCATAGGGACAAACAGATTAGAGGTTTAAATGCATGGCTCAAACAGTGGTGTGGGAGGAAGGGGTTTCAGTTCATGGGGCACTGGCACCAATTCTGGGGAAAGAGGGAGCTGTTTCGTTGGGACGGGCTCCATTTAAACTGGGCTGGGACAAGTATCCTGGTGAACCAAATAACTAGGGCTGTAGACAAGGCTTTAAACTAATGAAGAGGGGGTTGAAGGATTCATGAAAGAGTAAATTTAAAAGCAGCAAGAGAAATGTCAAGGCTCTAGAACAGAGTAGTGTTATGGGGAAAAATAAGCCAAGTGGGTCAGGAAGGGACAGAGGGAGTACCAAAGGTAATAAGGCATCAGTGACTATGGTGACATCAGGAAAAAATGTAAAGAAGTCAAATCTAAAGGCACTATATCTGAATGCGCGAAGCATTCGCAACAAAATAGATGATTAATAGCGCAGATAGAAATGAATAGGTTTGATCTAATTGCCATTACGGAGACGTGGTTGCATAGTGGCCAACGTTGGGAACTAAATATTCCAGGATATTTAACTTTTAGAAGAGATAGGCAAAATGGAAAAGGAGGAGGGATAACCCTGATATAAAGGATGGGATAAAGACAGCAGAGAGAAAGGACCTTAGCTCAGAAAATCAATAAGTAGAATTAGTTTGGGTGCAGCTAAGAAACAGCAAGGGGAAGAAAACATTGATGGGAGTCGTTTATAGGCCCCAAAACAGTAGATGCATGTAACAAGCGTAATACAATAATCATGGGACTTTAATCTACATATATACCGGGTAAACCAAATTTGCAATAATAGTGTGGAGGACGAATGTATACAAGATAGTTTTCTAGATCAGTATGTTGAGGAACCAACTAGGGAACAAGCTATTTTAGATCTGTATTGTGAAATGAGAAAGGGTTAATTAATAACCTTGTAGTAAAGGGGCCTTTAGGGAAGAGTAGCCATAATATGATAGAATTTTATATTGAGTTTGAAAGTGATTTAGTTAAATCCGAAACCACAGTCTTAGATCTAAACAAAGCAAACTATGTAGGTATGAAGGACAAGTTGGCTAAGGTAGATTGGGAAATTATGTGAAAAGGTATGATGGTAGAAAAGCTTCTATAGGTATGTAAAAAGGAAAAGATTTGCAAAAGTAAATGTGGGTCCCTTACAGACTGAGACAGGAGAAATTATAATTGGGAATAAGGAAATGGCAGACAAATTAAACAAATACTTTGTGTCTGTCTTCATAAGAACGTAAGAACATAAGAAATAGGAACAGGAGTAGGCCATACGGCCCCTCGAGCCTGCTTTACCATTCAATAAGATCATGGCTGATCTGATCATGGACTCAGCTCCACTTCCCCACCCATTCCCCATAACCCCTTATCCCCTTATCATTTAAGAAACTATCTATTTCTGTCTTAAATTTATTCAATGTCCCAGCTTCCACGGCGCTCTGATAGAGATAGTAAATATATTGGTTGTCATCTTCCAAAATTCTACAGATTCTAGAACAGTTCCTGTTATTTAAGAAAGGAGGGAGAGAAAAAATGGGGAAATACAGACCAGTTAACCTGACATCAGTAGTAGGGAAATGCTAGAATCTATTATTAAGGACGTGGTAACAGGCCAATTAGAAAATGATACTAGGATTGGGCAGAGTCAACACGGATTTATGAAAGGGAAATCATGTTTGACAAATCTGTTAAGAGTTTTTTGAGGTTGTAACTAGCAGAATAGATAAGGGGGAACCAGTGGATGTGGTGTGTTTGGATTTTCAGAAGGCATTTGATAAGGTGCCACACAAGAGGTTATTAAATAAAATTAGGGCTCATGGGATTCAGGGTAATATAGTAGCATTGATTGAAGATTGGTTAACGGACAGAAAACACAGAGTAGGAATAAACGGGTCATTTTCGGTTGGCAACCAGTAACTAGTGAGGTGCCACAGGGATCAGTGCTGGGACTCCAACTATTTACAATATATATTAATGACTTGGAAGAAGGGACTGATTGTAATGTAGCCAAGTTTGCTGACGATACAAAGATGGGAGGAAAAGCAATGTGTGAGGAGGACACATAAAATCTGATGATACAACGCTAGGTGGCAATGTAAGTTGTAAGAAGGATGCAAAGAGGCTTGAAGGGGATATGGACAGGCTACATGAGTGGGCAAGACCATGGTAAATTAATATAATGTGGAGAAATGTGAAGTTATTCACTTTGGTAGAAAAAATAGAAAAGCAGAATATTTTTTTTAAATGGTGAGAAATTGGGAAATGTTGGTGTTTATTCCGACAGTGGATAGTCTAGGGGCTATGGGGGGGAGGAACTTAACACAATCACAATCACTAAGGAGGTGGTACTCAGTAAGATAATGGGACTAAAGGCAGATAAATCCCCTGGACCTGATGGCTTGCATCCTAGGGTCTGAAAGGAAGTAACGGCAAGGATAGTGGATGCATTGGTTGTAATTTACCAAAGTTCCCTGGATTCTGGGGAGGTCCCAGCAGATTGGAAAACTGCAAATGTAACACCCCTATTTAAAAAAGGAGGCAGACAAAAAGCAGGAAACTATAGACCAGTTAGCCTAACATCTGTGGTTGGGAAAATGTTGGAGTCCATTATTAAAGAAGCAGTAGCAGGACATTTGGAAAAGTGAAATTCGGTCAGGCAGAGTCAGCATGGATTTATGAAGGGGAAGTTGTTGTGTATCTGTAAAGCATGCACTCCCATGTTCCACCACCAGGGGGCTCATCCCCTGAAGTCCCAAGGGATCCCAGCATCCCTTGGGAGCACTGTATATAAGCCGGCCCCTAAGGCCTGTTCCTCACTCTGGAGTGACTTATTAAAGACTGAGGTCAGTTACTTTAACCTCCCTGTGTGCAGCCTCATCTGTGTTAGGAACACAATAGAAGTCATGTTTGACAAATTTGCTGGAATTCGTTGAGGATGTAACGAACAGGGTGGATGAAGGGGAACCAGTGGATGTGGTATAGTTGGACTTCCAGAAGGCATTTGACAAGGTGCCACATAAAAGGTTACTGCGTAAAATAAAAGTTCACGGGGTTGGGGGTAATATATTAGCATAGATAGAGGATTGGCTAACTAACAGAGAACAGAGAGTCGGGATAATGTTTCATTCTCTGGTTGGCAATCAGTAACTAGTGGGGCGCCACAGGGATCAGTGCTGGGACCCCAACTATTTACAATCTATATTAACGACTTGGAAGAAGGGACTGAGTGTAACGTAGTCAAGTTTGCTGACGATACAAAGATGGGAGGGAAAGCAATGTGTGAGGAGGACACAAAAAAATCTGCAAAAGGACATAGACAGGCTAAGTGAGTGGGCAAAAATTTGGCAGATGGAGTATAATGTCGCAAAGTGTGAAGTCATGCACTTTGGCAGAAAAAAAAAATCAAAGAGCAAGTTATTATTTAAATGGAGAAAGATTGCAAAGTGCTGCAGTACAGCGGGACCTGGGGCTACTTGTGCATGAAACACAAAAGGATAGTATGCAGGTACAGCAAGTGATCAGGAAGGCCAATGGTATCTTGGCCTTTATTGCAAAGGGGATGGAGTATAAAAGCAGGGAAGTCTTGCTACAGTTATATAAGGTATTGGTGAGGCCACACCTGGAATACTGGGCGGAAGTTTTGGTTTACATATTTACGAAAGGATATACTTGCTTTGGAGGCAGTTCAGAGAAGGTTCACTAGGTTGATTCTGGAGATGAGGGGGTTGACTTATGAGGAAAGATTGAGTAGGTTGGGCCTCTACTCATTGGAATTCAGAAGAATGAGAGGTGATCTTATCAAAACGTATAAGATTATGAGGGGGCTTGACAAGGTGGATGCAGAGAGGATGTTTCCGCTGATGGGGGAGACTCGAACTAGAGGGCACAATCTTAGAATAATGGGCCGCCCATTTAAAACAGAGATGAGGAGAAATTTCTTCCCCCAAAGGGTTGTAAATCTGTGGAATTCGCTGCCTCAGAGAGCTGTGGAAGCTGGGACGTTGAATAAATTTAAGCCAGAAATAGACAGTTTCTTAAACGATAATGGGATAAGGGGTTATGGAGTTATGGGGAGTGGGTGGGGAAGTGGAGCTGAGTCCATGATCAGATCAGCCATGTTCTTATTGAATGGCAGAGCAGGCTCCGTATGGCCTACTCTTGTTCCTATTTCTTATATTCTTGTGTTCTTAAAGGGACCTGGGTGTCCTTGTACATAAATCACTGAAAGTTGACATGCAGTTACAACAAGCAATTAAGAGAGGAAATGGTATGTTGGCCTTTATTACAAGAGGATTTGAGTATAAGAGTAAAGACGTCTTACTACAATTATATAGGTCACTGGTGAGACCACACCTGGATATTGTGTACAGTTTTGATCTCCTTACCTAAGGAAGGATATACTTGCCATAGAGGGAGTGCAACTAAAGTTCACCAGATGAATTTCTGAGATGGGAGGGGGGGATTGTCCTATGAGGAGAGATTGAGTAAACTAGGCCTATATTCTCCAGAGTTTAGAAGAATGAGAGGTGATATCATTGAAATAAAGAAACTTCTTACAGGGCTTGACAGACAGGGTAGATGCAGTGAGGATGTTTCCCTGGCTAGGGTGCCGAGAACCAGGGTCATAGTGCAGAATAAGGGGTTGGCCATTTAAGACTGAGAAAAGGAGAAATTTCTTCACTCCAAGGGTGGTAACTCTTTGGAATTCTGTACCCTAGTGTGCTGTGGAGGCTCAGTCGTTGAATATATTCAAACAGAGATCGACAGCCTTTTTTTGATATTAAGGGAATCAAGGGATATCGGGATAATGCAGGAAAGTGGAGTTGAGGCAGAAGATCAGCCATGATCTTTCCAGAATGGCGGAGCAGGCTCGAGGGGCCGAATGGCCTATTCCTGCTCCTATTTCTTATGTAATATAAAAGCAGTTGGAGAGATTTCAGGCGAGTTGGATTGGTATTTCCCTTCTGGCACAATGTAACAGCACCCCCAGGTGGCTACCATCAGTTCTTATTAACTTGGAGGCATCCAGAATAAGAATCAATGATGAAATGTTAAGCTTCATTTGCCTTAGGAGCGGAAGAGAATCCGCAGCCCTTTATACGTAGCAATTATAAAACAATATTTTTGTTTTAAGACCCCTATTATCTAAACGTTTATTCATTTTTCCTCTTTTGAAAAGGAATTTCTATTTTAGCAACCCTGGGTCAACTCAGACAATCAGCTAAAGTAGCTATTTGTCTTTTAAAATCGCCAAATTCCTTGCCTTTTCTCCATATCCGTTAATACCCTTACTTCCAAATTAAGAGACTACGGGCCTGAATTTGGTGAAGTACCGGCGAAAGGACCGTTAAGATCTTAATGGTACTTTGGGTGAAAGTTTCATGAAAAAATGTGGGTCCTTGCACGCTGATTCTGGGTGGTAGCTCCCATTCTGGGCGGCAAATGCAATCCTCGGCAAAGTACTGCCGAGGATAGAGTCGGGGCCAGAGAGGGGGGAACTAATAAAATCAAAAGTTTTCAAACCAATTAAAAAAACACCAGAAATCCTTCAGAGGACCCCATCCACCTAAATCCCTGCAAAAGAAATAAAGAAAAGACGTGCACTAACCTTTTTTTGCAGGTCTTCATACTTACCGTTCAGGTCAGACCTGCCTCCGCGCGGCGGTCTTTTCCCCTGCTGGAGCGGAGGACCACCCGAACCAAACTGGCAGCTCAGCGGGCGGGAGGACTCTTGTGGGCATTGTCCTCCAGTGCACACCAGCGGACAGTACCCAGCGGTCTTCTCTCCCCGCCGACGTGACCAAACTTGCTCGGAGGGGAGAGCGCCCAAAGACCATCGAGACCATCGAGAAAGCTCAGCGGCAGCCGACAGTAAGTCGACCAAACTATGTTCTTATAAACATCACAATTGACTTAATGGTGTTTTGGGACAGCCTGTTTCACATTCTCACAACACTTTGTGCGAAGAATCTTTTTAAAAATTGGCTCAATGTGAATTCTAAGATTAGTTCTGAAGTACTATCCTGACCAGAAAGAAAGATCAGGATTCACAAAGTCCAGAAAGGGGAGAAATCTATTCATATTTCACATACCATGTATTACTTATACCACATTAGTATAACTCTTTTAGATGAGCGCGCATTACTGAACCGAGGAAAAACCGAGGGGAAACTTTTAAAAGCCGGCAAAGAATAACTAAAAAAATGATAGAGAGAGAGAAGATAGATTCTGAAAGTAAACTAGCACAAAATATTAAAACAGATAGTAAGAGTTTCTACAGGTGCATAAAAAGGAAAAGAGTGGCTGAAGTAAATGTTGATCCCCTAGAGGATGAGACTGAGGAATTAATAATGGAGAACAGGGAAATGGCAGAGACATTGAACAAATATTTTGTATCGGTCTTCATGGTAGAAGACACTAAAAACATCCCAATAGTGGATAATCAAGGGGAGGGAGGAACTTAATACTATCACTATCTAATGAAGTAGTACTCGGTAAAATAATGAGACTAAAGATGGACAAGTCCTCTGGACCTGATGGCTTACATCCTAGGATCTGAAAAGAAGTGGCTGCAGAGATAGTGGATGCATTGGTCGTAATCTACCAAAATTCCCTGGATTCTGGGGCGATCCCAGCGGATTACAAAACCGCAAATGTAATGCTCTATTTTTTTTAAAAAGCAGACAAAAAGCAAGAAACTATAGACCAGTTAGCCTAACATCTGTCGTTGGGAAAATGCTGGAGTCCATTATTAAGGAAGCAGTAGCGGGACATTTAGAAAAGCATAATTCAATTAAGCAGAGTCAGCATGGTTTTATGAAAGGGAAATCATATTTGACAAATTTGCTGGAGTTCTTTGAGGATGTAACGAGCAGGGTGGATAAGAGGGAACCAATGGATGTGGTGTATTTGGATTCCCAGAAGGCATTCGATAAGGTGCCACATAAAAGATTACTACACAAGATAAAAGTTCACGGGTTTGGGGGTAATATATTAGCATGGATAGAGGATTGGTTAACTAACAGAATACAGAGAGTCGGGATAAATGGGTAATTTTTCAGTTTGCTAACGGTAACAAGTGGGGTGTCACAGGGATTGGTGCTGGGTCCTCAACTATTTATAATCTATATTAATGAATTGAATGAAGACACCGAGTGTAATCTAGCCAAGTTTGCTGATGATACAAAGATGGGTTGCAAAGCAAATTATGAGGAGGACACAAAAAAATCTGCAAAGGGATATAGACAGGCTAAGTGAGTGGGTAAAAATTTGGCAGATGGAGTATAATGTGGGAAAATGTGAGGTTATCTACTTTGGCAGAAAATATAGAAAAGCAAATTACAATTTAAATGGAGAAAAATTGCAAAGTGCTGCAGTACAGAGGGACCTGGGGAATCCTTGTGCATGAAACACAAAAATTTTGCATGCAGGTGCAGCAAGTAATCGGGAAGGCAAATGGAATGTTGGCCTTTATTGCAAGGGGGATAGAGTATAAAAGCAGACAAGTCCTGCTACAACTGTATAGGGTATTGGTGAGGCCACACCTAGAGTACTGCATACAGATTTGGTCTCTGTATTTAAGGAAGGATATACTTGCAATGGAGGCTGTTCAGAGAAGGTTCACTAGGTTGATTCCAGAGATTGGGGGGGGGGGGGGTTGACTTATGAAGATACGTTGAGTAGGTTGAGCCTATACTCATTGGAGTTCAGAAGAATGAGAGGTGATCTTATCGAAACATATAAGATAATGAGGGGGCTCGACAAGGTGGATGCAGAGAGGATACTTCCACTCATAGGGGAAACTAAAACTAAGGGTCATAGTCTCAGAATAAGGGGCCGCCCATTTAAAACTGAAATGAGGAGGAATTTCAGAGGGTTGTAAATCTATGGAATTCTCTGCCCCATAGAGCTGTGGAGGCTGGGTCATTGAATATATTTAAGACGGAGATAGATAGATTTTTGAGCGATAAGGGGATAAAGGATTATGGGGAGCAGGCAGGAAAGTGGAGCTGAGTCCATGATCAGATCAGCCATGATCTTATTAAATGGTGGAGCAGGCTTGAGGGGCCAGGTGGCCTACTCCTGCTTCTATTTCTTATGTTCTATTCCCATATTATCTCTGTAAAATATAAAACTTACTTCATATCTAACATTATGGAAGGCACTGATGATGATGTTCTGTGGGAAGGAGATAAACCTCAGGCAGAAGATGATGATGATGAAAGTTACGACGTGGAACATAAGCACGACTTTGATGACAATTACTTGCTTTTCTTGGTGCATCTGATGATGGTTCTGAATTTGAGAGTTTCTGATAGTATTGTTCATTTAATGTTTCACCATTACTGTCATTTGTTTTGCATTTCCACTTGTTATACTGCTTTAATCCAGTACAGTGCTTCAAGTAACTTAATAAAGGTTAGTTCTCCATTCCCAAGTCACTTGCATATGGTTTTCATTTTAGTATCCAAGTCTAATATGCTTTTGGACAATTTCTCTGAGCAAAAATAATGTCTAAGCTAATGAATGATTTATGATTAATGTCTGCTTCAAATGTCGAACAGAAAGGGCGAATACTTTTCTTCTGTAGCCACTGCCATTCTCATCTCCCGACAAGCTTTAGATGCTTTCATCCTGAAATGATGTGACCCTGCGTTTAAGAGGAAGATTGCATTGACCTGATTTAGCACACTCAGGGGAACAGGCGCTGTTGCAAAGTCACTCCATTCTTCACCAGGAGAAGGTTATGGCTTATGGGAAGATGATATAAATATGAGATTTGCAAAATAGATGTATGCCAATAAATCTCAGCTGGATAGTCATATGATTGCAGGGTTATGAGCGTACTGACACGATACGAGAGCTGTTTAATGCAGTCAGGTATTGACCTGATTTGAAGAGAAGTGATGTGAAGCCCCGAAAGCGGAAAATCGCACACCAATTGAGTTTGACACCATTTCCAGGACAACTCCAGATTAATAGGTGCTCAATGAGCCCGTTTGACCTCCTGTGGTTTTTTATGCATCACTCTAAAATATTTAAATTTAAGCACTGGGAAGGGAGCTGCACATATAACACTACGCAGAACTCTCCTGGTCAGGAGAATTTCAATCGGAATCAGGCAAAATAACAGAGCACTGCCTGATATAGAAACATAGAAACATAGAAAATAGGTGCAGGAGTAGGCCATTCAGCCCTTCTAGCCTGCACCGCCATTCAATGAGTTCATGGTTGAACATTCAACTTCAGTACCCCATTCCTGCTTTCTCACCATACCCCTTGATCCCCCTAGTAGTAAGGACCTCATCTAACTCCTTTTTGAATATATTTAGTGAATTGGCCTCAACAACTTTCTGTGGTAGAGAATTCCACAGGTTCACCACTCTCTGGGTGAAGAAGTTCCTCCGCATCTCGGTCCTAAATGGCTTACCCCTTATCCTTAGACTGTGACCTCTGGTTTTGGACTTCCCCAACATTGGGAACATTCTTCCTGCATCTAACCTGTCTAACCCCGTCAGAATTTTATATGTTTCTATGAGGTCCCCTCTCATTCTTCTGAACTCCAGTGAATACAAGCCCAGTTGATCCAGTCTTTCTTGATAGGTCAGTCCCGCCATCCCGGGAATCAGTCTGGTGAACCTTCGCTGCACTCCCTCAATAGCAAGAATGTCCTTCCTCAGGTTAGGAGACCAAAACTGTACACAATACTCCAGGTGTGGCCTCACCAATGCCCTGTACAACTGTAGCAACACCTCCCTGCCCCTGTACTCAAATCCCCTTGCTATGAAGGCCAACATGCCATTTGCTTTCTTAACCGCCTGCTGCACCTGCATGCCAACCTTCAATGACTGATGTACCATGACACCCAGGTCTCTTTGCACCTCCCCTTTTCCTAATCTGTCACCATTCAGATAATAGTCTGTCTCTCTGTTTTTACCACCAAAGTGGATAACCTCACATTTATCCACATTATACTTCATCTGCCATGCATTTGCCCACTCACCTAACCCATCCAAGTCGCTCTGCAGCCTCATAGCATCCTCCTCGCAGCTCACACTGCCACCCAACTTAGTGTCATCCGCAAATTTGGAGATACTTCATTTAATCCCCTCGTCTAAATCATTAATGTACAGTGTAAACAGCTGGGGCCCCAGCACAGAACCTAGCGGTACCCCACTAGTCACTGCCTGCCATTCTGAAAAGTACCCATTTACTCCTACTCTTTGCTTCCTGTCTGACAACCAGTTCTCAATCCATGTCAGCACACTACCCCCAATCCCATGTGCTTTATCTTTGCACATTAATCTCTTGTGTGGGACCTTGTCGAAAGCCTTCTGAAAGTCCAAATATACCACATCAACTGGTTCTCCCTTATCCACTCTACTGGAAACATCCTCAAAAAATTCCAGAAGATTTGTCAAGCATGATTTCCCTTTCACAAATCCATGCTGACTTGGACCTATCATGTCACCTCTTTCCAAATGCACTGCTATGACATCCTTAATAATTGATTCCATCATTTTACCCACTACCGATGTCAGGCTGACCGGTCTATAATTCCCTGTTTTCTCTCTCCCTCCTTTTTTAAAAAGTGGGGTTACATTGGCTACCCTCCACTCCATAGGAACTGATCCAGAGTCAATGGAATGTTGGAAAATGACTGTCAACGCATCCACTATTTCCAAGGCCACCTCCTTAAGTACTCTGGGATGCAGTCCATCAGGCCCTGGGGATTTATCGGCCTTCAATCCCATCAATTTCCCCAACACAATTTCCCGGCTAATAAGGATTTCCCTCAGTTCCTCCTCCTTACTAGACCCCCCGACCCCTTTTATAACCGGAAGGTTGTTCGTGTCCTCCTTCGTGAATACCGAACCAAAGTACTTGTTCAATTGGTCCGCCATTTCTTTGTTCCCCGTTATGACTTCCCCTGATTCTGACTGCAGAGGACCTACGTTTGTCTTTACTAACCTTTTTCTCTTTACATATCTATAGAAACTTTTGCAATCCGTCTTAATGTTCCCTGCAAGCTTCTTCTCATACTCCATTTTCCCTGCCCTAATCAAACCCTTTGTCCTCCTCTGCTGAGTTCTAAATTTCTCCCAGTCCCCAGGTTCGCTGCTATTTCTGGCCAATTTGTATGCCACTTCCTTGGCTTTAATACTATCCCTGATTTCCCTTGATAGCCACGGTTGAGCCACCTTCCCTTTTTTATTTTTATGCCACGAATTTTTATGGTACGAATGCTGCAGCAACTAATCTCAGACTTGTTTCAATGTAAATACACTCTTTGTGTATATGCAGCCAGTAACCCCCAAGGCTGATATATGAGCATATGTACCAATAAACTCTTGTGTATTCAACCAGCACACACAGACAGGCCCCTCTGTGTCATTTCACTGGTGCTGGGGAGTACTTCTCCATCGTGAACAGTAAATGTATTGCCTCACACACTAAACAGGCGGAAATACAGACAGAAGGAAAAACAGTTTACAAGAAAATAAATATATGGTCAGCAGAAGTGAGAATTATTCCTTAATGTTTTAATGGAGCTTACCTTTGGCAGTTATTACAGAGGAATGTGAGTAGCACTAGTAGCAGGAAAGCTCCTCCAGCCACTAAAAACCCACAGAACAGGAGCGGAGGCTGGTTGTCCTGTGTAAATCCCGTCTCCTTCTTGAACGTGTGCAGAGGGGCCATAATATTCCCTTAGTGATACTCTTTTGACTGTGAAACAATAAGAAAAAGTGTCACAAGATTGCAAAGTAGCCACATTTTGCAGCTATCACCAGTATATGAGCATGGCGCAGGAGAGCGACAACTTGAAGAAGGGTGACTGGATTGGATGTCACCAAAATCCAGGTCGCTGATTTGGAGCGTGGGCAGATACAACAGGAGAGGCGGCAAGCAGCAGAGGAGTGGCGAGGTTGGGGTGGAGGAGTGGTGAGAGATTGTAGAGCGACATGATCGGGTCCCAGGAGAGGCGTGAGTTTGAGGCCCAGAAGAGCCGAGAGCCTAGGGGCAGCACGAACCAGCCCACACTGCGATATGTGTGCGCACTAGGTCTGTGCAGCAGAGCTGGTATCCAGTCGTCTTGGTTAACCTTTGCCAGTGGGCCAAGACCTAGCTCTATCAAGCCCGTGTGGTGGCTGATGTGCAACGGCCACCACACGTTAAAAAAATCTACGCACAGGCGTCTTCCACCCTTCAATATGTAGTTCGGGCCCTGGAATGTCAGGTCCTTCATTGAAACACCTGTGAACTCATCCCTTTTTGGTGTGGAAGCAAGTCATCCTCGATACGAGGGAACGCCTAAGAAGATATGACTTATATGCTTTATTGCCATTTTGAGTCACAAATTAAGCAATGTTTGAAATGCAAAATATATTAAAATTACAAAACTATTAATGTTTTCATCCCCAATGTCTTTATCGCTTTGTAGCATTTAAACAAACTCAAACTTGTGTTTGGGTATTTAACTCCACTTCAGTTACTCTGGCATCGATTTTAAATACCACCCCCCCCCCCCCCCCCCCAACCCCCTCAGTGGCAGAAATCAGGCAGGAGGGACCAGTTAAAATGGAATGTGGGCTTATCCACTACTTTCCCATCCCAATGTAGCCAGCTGCAATTTTAAATTGCAGGCAGCAAGCATATTCATTGTAAGCTGATGGATCCTTTTTAAAAGAAAAAAAGACTTGCATTTATATAGTGCCTTTCACGACCACCGGACGTCTCAAAGCGCTTTATAGCCAATGAAGTACTTTTGGAGCGTAGTCACTGTTGGAAATGCAGCAGCCAATTTGCACACAGCAAGCTCCCACAAGCAGCAATGTGATAATGACCAAATAATCTGTTTTTGTTATGTTGATTGAGGGATAACTATTGGCCAGGACACCAGGGATAACTCCCCTGCTCTTCTTTGAAATAGTGCCATGGGATCTTTTACGTCCACCTGCGAGAACAGACTCATTCGAAAGACGGAGAATATGCAGATCGAGCTAGGATGATATCATCGGGGTCTGAGCTGGGGAACAGTGGTGGCTTCCCCATCAGGTAAAACCAGCCAGGAGTAGAAGAGACCCAGTGTGGCAAGTTTAAATTTTTTTTAAGTTTCCTTGTGCGCCAAGAGGAGCATTTACTCGGATTCTGAGTGCCTGGCCTGTATTCAATGTCTCTGCCCTTTTCCTTCTCTCTTGACTCATTCTATTCTGTCTGCCCTGGTTCTGTCCAGCTCCATCTACTCCATCTGCTTCAGAGTTATCCCCGCAATAGCTATGCCTCGGGCCTGAGTACAACATAAACAGAATGCAGCTGCCACTTCTTCCACTACTGCTACAGTACTTCTATATTTTTTAAAGTCCAGTATTGCCAACTAAGTGAAATAAAGCATCACTTGTGATTTTGCAATGGAATGCCTAAATCTTGGTATTTCTCCCCCCCACCCCCCACAATCTTGAGATTTGCGCATGCGTTAAAAAACCCAATTGCGCATGCGTTAAAAAAATACAATTTGCGCATGCGTGGGGAAAAAAGGGACAGAGCATGGATACGAAATTGGCTAAGTGATAAGAAACAGAGAGTAGTGGTTAATGGTTGGTTTTCAGACTGGAGGAAAGTATGCAGTGGTGTTCTCCAGGGATCGATACTAGGACCACTGCTTTTCTTGATATATATTAATGACTTGGACGGGTGTACAGGGCACAATTTCAAAATTTGTAGATGACACAAAACTTGGAAGTATATTAAACAGTTAGGAGGATAGACTTCATGAGGATATGGACAGGCTGATGGAATGGGAGGACATGTGGCAAATGAAATTTAACGCAGAAAAGTGTGAAGTGATACATTTTGGTAGAATGAGGAGAGGAACTATAAAGTAGAAGGATGCAGAGGCCAAGTCACTGAATATATTTAAGAAGGAGATAGATAGATTTCTAGACACAAAAGGCATCAAGGGGTATGGGAAAAAGCAGGAATATAGTGTTGAGATAGAGGATGAGCTATGATCATATTGAAAGGCGGTGCAGGCTCGAAGGGCCGAATGGCCTACTACTGCTCCTATTTTCTACATTTCTATATAAAGGGTTCAATCCTAAAGGGGGTGCATAAACAGAGACCTAGGGGTATATGCGCACAAATTATTGGTGGCAGGGCAGGTTGAGAAAGCAGTTAAAAAAGCTGGGTTTCATAAATAGAGGTATAGAGTACAAAAGCGTGGAAATTATGAAGAATCTGTACACAACACTGGTTCAGCCTCAACTGGAGTATTGCGTCGAATTCTGGGCACTGCACTTTAGGAAGGATGTAAGGCCTTAGAGAGGGTGCAGAAAAGATTTACGAGAATGAGGGACTTCAGTCACTTGGACAGACTGGAGAAGCTGAGGTTGTTCTCCTTAGAGCAGAGAAGATTGAGAGGAGATTTGTTAGAGGTGTTCAAAATCATGAGGGTCTGGATAGAGTAGATAGAGAGAAACTGTTCCCATTGGCGGAAGGGTCGCGAACCAGAGGACACAGATTTAAGGTGATTAGCAGAAGAACTAAAGGCGACATAAGAAAAAGCTTTTTTTACGCAGCGAAATCTGGAATGCACTGCCTGAAAGAGTGGTGGAGGCTGACTCAATCATGGCAATCACAGGAGTTGGATAATTACCGGAAGGGAAAAATTTTGAGGGCTACAGGGGCAAGGGCGGGGGAGTGGGACTAGCTGAAGTGCGCTTGCAGAGAGTCGGCACAGGCTCGACGGGCCGAATGGCTTTCTTCCCTGCTATAACAATTTTATGATTCCATGTATTGTGCATGCGCAAGAAAAAGGTACGGCGATTTAGAGTGGAGTATTGGATGTTCGTGTCATTTTCTGGAGGTAAATTTCCCAAAGTGAGTCTCTCTCCTGCGATCTGACTGTCCGGGCTTTATTTTATTTGCACATCCAAATTAATACAATAACCGGGAAGGGATCGTACTGCAAACAAAAACAAGGAGGAAAGATCCCCAAAAAATGAAGTAGAAAAAAAGCAAGATGCAGTTTGCTAAAAGGATTGGGGTTAAAAGGATAAAAAATGCAACAGTACTGCATTAAAGTGGGAATGAGAGAGAGAGGAAAGGAGCTGCAAAATGTGTGTGTGAGGGAGATTGCCCATTGCATTTCATTGGCAGCCATCTCAGCACTGCAACTGCATGTTTTTTTTTAAAACAGAGACAGGGAGACATATACAAATGTATTAATGTGCATCAGATTCATGTACATTTCCTCCTGACCCACTTTAAACATATATCAGCAACATCGCATTTATATTACATCATCTTTGTGGCCTGAGGACAGTCACCCTGAAAAAAAAGAGATTAGATCCAAATCTGACAAGCAAGCAAAACAAAAATTGCCTGGTAATTATTACTGATCATTTATAACTAGAGAGCTGAGAGACTGTTCTGGGGAAATCAGATCCATACTCCAGAATCCTTTTTTTTAATACTTTTTGTGATTAGAAATGCAAACCACCTATTTCTTATGTTCTTATGTCAGTAATCGGTTAGTGACATCTGAATGCGCTTCCTGTCCGGGAGCAAAGTTCGCGGAATGTGCTTCCTGTCTGGGAGCAAAGGTCAGCGAGGGGTCGGATTGGGGAAAAAATATAGCAACTCATTATTTCCATACCAAACCTCCTGATTTTAAAGATGTTGTCTCATGATTTATAAAATGGGAAGGTTGGCATTACTGAAAGTCTGAGGGTAAGACTCCACCCATTTTCTCCCCGACGTGCACTAATTGTGGTTGACACGGCAGGCAGATGATCTTCTGCTAGGTCGCTGTAACACAACAGTGACACGGTGGATGCCCTTCGCGGCCCTCCCCCACCCCCATTCTGGTTCAGTAACACAGATATATTTTCAAGTAAACTTTTTTAATACACAAAGTGATAGACAGACAAATGGATCCCACATTCTTCCCCTATTATGCCCTGGCTCAGAACTTGCAGTCCCGATGACAGTGAACTGGCAGCGTTCGCTGTCAATCCGCCTTTGAAACTGACCACAACGTCAGGATTTAGCGCATGGGCAGCCTACTCCAGAAATCCTGAAGCTGCGCTCCGGCACAGTGTAATTGCTCAAATCAGGGAAACTGACGAAAACTTCGGCTCTTCCGCAGTAATTACATTGTTAAATTCCCCACTAAAAGTTAGACCCAGAGGGATTAGGTGTAACTGGGGTTTTAACAGTATATTGACTGATAAACAAAGGGTATGGGCCTGAGAAACTCATTTTAATTATGACCAGTGTCAAATTTATCCATTGTAATAAAAGCATTTAAATTAACAAGTTTGTTCATCTTTATTTCTGGTCTGCCTTTTCCCCGTGTGAGAGCCTCAATCTTTGTTTTGAGAAGATAAGAATATAAGAAATATGAGCAGGAGTAGGCCATACGGCCCCTCGAGTCTGCTCCGCCATTCAATAAGATCATGGCTGATCATCGACCTCAACTCCACTTTCCTGCCCGATCGCCACATCCGTTGATTCGCCTAGAGTCCAGAAATATATCGATCGCTACCTTGAATGTACTCAAAAGACCGAACTTTCAGCTTTCAGGTTTTTTTTTGCGAAAACGGTAGCAAAAATTAATGTTTACATTGCGCGACTGTTTTTGGGCCTAACATTTCGGCTTTTATGTCTGCGCCAGGGGCACATCGGCAAAGGGGTCATTGCACGAGAATTCGCAGGACAAAAAGGTGAGTTTCGCCAAATTTAGTCCAGGGCTGGGAGGCATGGGGGTCAGTGGGGGGGGGGGGGGGGGGGAATTGCAAAAAGCATTCACAAAACCCTTAGCTAGCCAATCGCTGAAAAATAATTAAAAATAAAAACTTTTTTTTGCAGGTTTTCATACTTACCGCTGTTGGCAAGGCTGCACCAAAAAGGTTTGACCTGTCGCTATTCTGGGCGTGGCGCACGGGTCGGGAGAGTCCCGAAAGTCCGATGCAAACGCAATCCGCGTCGTTGCACATTGACGCACCTCTCCCCAGTGGTACTTGGAAGCGCTGCCGCAAACAGGTACCCGAGGATCCCGCCAGGCTTTGCGACCGTGTTTTCGCCGCGGAAGGTCAAATTGCAGCGAAAACCCGGTCACAAACTTCTCGAAAATCCAGCCCATTGACTCAACGTCCACATCCCTCTGGGGCAGAGAATTCCAAAGATTCACAACTGTTATATATGTATGCTGTATTTACTCTGTACAGCCACCAGAGGACTCATCCCCTGGAGTCCCAAGGGATCCCATAATCCCTTGGGAGCACAGGTATTTAAGGAGGCTTCACAGGTTGGAGAGGCACTCTGGAGACCTGCAATAAAAGACTAAGGTTACACTTTACTTTGAGCTCACAGTATTCAGTCTGGCTCTTTCTCCATACAGAACAACAACCCTCTGAGTGAAGAAATTCCTCTTCGTCTCGGTCTTGTATGGCCCACCCCTTATCCTGAGACTATGCCCCCTAGTTCTAGGCACACCAGCCAGGGGAAACAACCTCTCAGCATCTACCCTGTCAATCCACTTCAGAATCTTGTATGTTTCAATGAGATCACCTCTCATTCTTCTAAACTTCAGGGATTACAGGCTCATTCTACACATTCTCCCATTATAGGACAGCCCTCTCATCCCAGGAATCAATCTAGTGAACCTTTGTTGCACCGCCTCCAAGGCAAGTATATCCCTCCTTAGATAAGGAGACCAAAACTGTGCACAGTGCTCCAGGTCACTGTACACAAGGCCATGTACAATTGTAACAAGACTTTCTTACTCTTATACTCCAACCCTCTTGCAATAAAGGCCAACCCAAATTTGCATTCCTTATTGCTTGCTGTATCTGCATGCTAGCTTTCTGTGTTTCTTGGACACCCAAATCTCTCTGAACACCAACATTTGAAAGTTTCTCATCGTTTCAAAAATATTCTGCTTTTCTATTCTTCCTACCAAAGTGAATAACCTTACATTTCCCTACATTATACTCCGTCTGCCATCTTACTGCCCACTCACTTAGTCTATCTATATTCCTTTGCAGACGCTTTGTGTTCTCCTCACAGCTTACTGTCCCACCTAGCTTTGCATCGTGAGCAAACTTGGATGCATTACATTCGGTCCCTTCATCTAGGTCATTAATATAGATTGTAAAGAGCTGAGGCCCCAGCATTGATCCTTGCTGCACCCTAGTAGTTACAGCCTGCCAATCTGAAAATCACCCGTTTATCCCTACTCTATTTTCTGTCCATTAACCGATTCTCTATCCGTGCTACCCTTCTTCTTAGGCAGTCCCCCAGAGTCGAGAATGACTTGCTTCCACACTAATATGAGTTCTAAGGTGACTAATGAGTCCATTGCGGGATCTACAGACTCTATCACAGGCAGTGGTCGAAGGGACGGGTGGGTCGGGTGCTTGGTTTGTCATACGCTCCTTCCACTGTTTTTAGTTGGCTTCCCCGTGTTCCTGACAGAGAAACTCAAAGTGTTCGCCGCCTTCTTGAATGCTTCTCCTCCACTTTGAGTGGTCTTGGGCCAGGAATTCCCAAAAGTTGGTGGGGATATTACATTTTTTCAAGGAGGCTTTCAGGGCGTCCTTGAAGCGTTTTCTCTGCCCTCCTTGGACTCGCTTGCCGTGACAGAGCTCGGAGTAGAGTGCTTGGTTTGGGAGTCTTGTACCAGGCATGCGGACAATGTGGTCGTCCATCGGAGCTGATTGAACATGATCAATGCCTCGATGCTGGGGGTGTTGGCCTGAGAAAGAATACTGACATTGGTACGCCTATCCTGCCAATGGATCCATGCTATTATATACCCCCAAACCCATGACCCCTTATCTTGTGTCATAACCTTTTATGTGGCATCTTATCGAATGCCTTTTGAATATTCAAATATACCACATCCACTAATTCCCCTTTTCTACCCTGATAGTTACATCCTCAAAAAACTCAATAAATTTGTCAAACACGATTTCACTTTCATAAAATCATGTTGACTCTGCTTAATCGTGTTATGATTTTCTAAGTGCCCTGATCCCATTTGCCTTAACAATGGATTCCAGCATTTTCCCAACATCTGATGTCATGTAGTTCACTGTTTTCTCTCTCGCTCTTTCTTGAATAACGGTGTTACATTTGCTAACCTTCCAATCAGCTGGGACCGTTCTTGAATCTAGGGAATTTTGGAAGATCAAAACCAATGCTTTCTAAAATTTTTTTAAAGTTTGAATTTTGAGAGCTTACCCACTTCCTTGTTCAGCTTGTTGACATCACAGCCCACACCAGGGGATCTCCATTATACTATGTTGATTTGAATTACATGTCGGAAAACTCAAACTTCTCAACATAGATCTTCGTGTGATGCATCGCCGCAGACCACAAGTTCTGAGTCAATATATTATTATTAGGGTCACTGATTTACATTAAAGTGAATAAGTCAAGTTCTGTTCCGTCAAATCAACAACATGTACAGGGAAAGTGTGGCAGAGTAGGTGTACTGGGAAAGACAGCTTACAAATCAGGTATATCCCTTGTTTGTTTCAATCTTTGAGGTTTTTATTGTATTGAAGCAATTAATTAATGGATTCACTGGTTACAATATCCATTCTATAAAAAAGGAGACCTTTAAACAAAGCTGCTTCAGTTTTACCATGACAACCATGGCTTGTCAACGTTGGAACATACTTCAAAAGATTCAAATCAGGCTGAAAATAAATTGAAATGCTAATCATTGGATATCAGCTCTGTGATTTTGATCTTTATTTAACACATCAAGTAAATATATAAAAATGAAACCAATTCTAACAAAACATTTCAACAATTGATTTGATTTCTTCAGTTAATGGTCAAGTAAAAAACAACATGGTGCAACCTTTTGGTGCTGACTTGTGGTAATTTTCTAAACATCTAATGTCCCAGACATAAGTACCAATTCTTGTCCAACTGGGAGCAGATACTGAGATATCACAAACATTCATCCCATGATTATCTGTTCTTTAGATTTAATTGATGAGCAGCACGCCCATGGTTTCTGATATGTGTTCCTGGGGGATGATCTTCCTTACCAGGAGTGCACATTTGTAAAATTGAATCTATAATGGAAACAAGAACTGAGAAGGGTAGCATCCCATTCTGATCAGTAACAGTGCGTCCAAACTGCATTGGCTTCTCATGTCTCAGGGAATCAACCTTAAGACCCGCATCCTCACCTTCAAAATCACTCTCTGACCTTACTCCTCCACTATCACCTCCAATCCCATGTCCTGTGCACACGCTTTGCTCCTCCAATACTGGTCTACTCTGTGTTCCACAGTCCCTCGACTTCACCACTGCCACCCCACTTTCTGGAACTCTCGGCCAGCATCTTTGTATAGACACCTCCCTCCCTGGCACAGAAGCCTCTAAAAACCTACTTTTTGAATATGCCTTTGTCCTTGATCCTCCCTTATGACTGCTGACCTCTCATTAGCCTCGGAGACATCACTCTGTATAGAATAAGTTCTATAGCAATGTAAGTTTTGTAGTTACACTCTCTTATCACACTCTCTTATTCTCCACCTCCCTGCAGGTCCTCTGGCCCTCGGCGCAGTGCAGCAGGAGCTGTGGGGGGGCGGAGCCAGGTCCCTGCGCTGAAAACAGTGCTGGGATCTCTGCACATGCGCGCTACAGTGGGCGCGCAAGTGCAGTAGCTCCAGGCGCCCGAAACTGTGTGGGAGAGGCCCGAAGCACGCAGCCCCTAGCCCTGGCCGAATGGCCTCACTGGGGCTGCGTGAATAAGGCTCCTCCCACGGCCAGCTCCTGCTTCCTCCCGACCCGACCCGACTCCCGCTCCCCCCTCTGTCCCTGGACCGGACCCGACTCCCGCTTCCCCCCGCCCCCCCCCCCGCCTCCGGACCCGACCTAACTCCCGCTTCCCCCCCCCCCACCCCGCCCCCGGACCGGACCAGACTCCCGCTTCCCCCCCCACCCCCACCCCCGCCTCCGGACCCGACCTGACTCCCGCTCCCCCCCCCCCCCACCCGGACTGGATCCGACCTGACCTCCCTCCCCCCCGACCTGACCTCCCTCTCCCTCCCTCCCTCCCCGTGACCTGAACGGAACCGACCTCCCTCCCAGCACCCCGCCGACCCAACCCAACGCCACCTACCTGTAAATCTGGTGCTGGGGACGGGCCCTGCCCGAAGTCTCGGGCCCGGCCCGTTCAGCCTCCCTCCCCCATCTCTTTCGCCACCCCCCCCCAATCTCCTTCCCCCCCCATCTCCTTCCCCCCATCTCCCCATCTCCTTCCCCCCATCTCATTTGCCTCCCATCTCCTTTTCCCCCCCATCTCCTTTTCCCCTCCCCCATCTCCTTTCCCCCCCCTCCATCTCCTTCCCCCCCATCTCCTTTCTCCCCCTTCTCCACCTTCTCCCCCATCTCCTTTCCCCCCCATCTCCCTTCTCCCCTTCTCCCCCTATCTCCTTTCCCCCTCGCCCTTCTCCCCCCTCCCCCTTCTCCCCATCCCTCCCCCTTCCCTCCCTCTGCTCCCCCCCTCTCTCCCTCTACCCCCCTCCTCCTCCTCCCCTCGCTGTCAGAAACACAGACACTGACAGACAGAGAGATAGAGACACACTGGGGGGGGGGGGGGGCATCCCAGCACGCTGTTGGAGGGCTCCCGGTGCTGCAGTCGGTAAGTAGAAAATGTTTTATTTATTGATTTAAAAAAATAATAATTATTTCTTATTAATTTTTTTTGGTTGATTTATTGGTTGATTTATTGATGTATTTATCATTTATTATTGATGATGGCTCTTTATTTGTAAAACAGAAGTGTTTAATGTTTGTAAACTTCCCTTTAAACACCGCCCCCCCCCCCCCCCCCCCCCCGCATTCCCTGCGCCTGATTTGTAACCTACGCCTGATTTTCTAAAGTGTAGACAAGGTTTTTTCCAGCGTACAAAAATCTTTACTTACTCCATTCTAAGTTAGTTTGGAGTAAGTTTTCACTGCCGAAACTTTGAAAACAGGCGTAAGTGTCGGACACGCCCCCTTTTGAAAAAAAAATTCTGTTCCAAAGTAAAACTGTTCTAACTGACTAGAACTGGAGCAAACTAAATGACGAGAATTCCGATTTCTAAGATACTCCGTTCTACACCAGTTGCTCCTAAAAATCAGGAGCAAATCATGTGGAAACTTGGGGCCTACAAGACTAGAGATGCCCGAGTGTTAACAAGCTGCAACACAATCTCAGCATTCAGAATAGTTTGCAACCTTCTGAAGCTACAATTGTACTATAGCTTTGTGAGGAAGTTTTAGACAACAGTTATTCTAACATAGTAAAGGTTAACACAACTGAGTACAGAGGCATTTAATCTGTTGTCTTTGTCGGCTGAACAGGTACATACCGTGGAGGCTTAAGGGCCACATATAAAAGTTAAAATCCATGTCTCTATTAACTTGCAGATCTATCCCTCATTGTCCATGTTAACAGATCTTGATGTACAGATTTAGGATTTATCTACCAATGAGATAACAGTGCTAAAAATATATTTCCCAAACTTAAAGTGCACAAAACTCAAATAGGACAAACCAACACGCAAGGAATATACAAACACAACTAGGGCCGAATTTCTTGGGCTTGCCAGGGTTCAGGAGTCAAATGTGGACAGTCCTTATTGAGCAGATTAACAAAGGCCATTGCTCAGGTTTTTGACTGTTCCAGACCATCTCTTGTCAAATAGCTTCAAAATCACAGGAAGTTAATCTCATCTCAGCCAAGATTAGACAGGATTTTGCTGTTCAAATAAATGTTCACTAAAGTAAGTGAATCCTGTGATGATGGATTAAATGTGTATTATTAAAAGCTTCACATGACACAAAAAAGGGGTTCATACTTGTAGTTAATAAGTTCATGACACAATCAGTGTACCGAAAATTATTGTTCTATCAACCTAATAAATCTATGACATTATACAATCGTTATAACAAAATAGTAGAAAATGCTAAGAAAATGTGGTGGTTTTCCCAGAATTTTAATAAATCCTAGACGAAAGCACACTTTATTCTATTCAATACACAGTTCACAGCTTTCAGGACAAATCCACAAAACTGCGAGTGGACCTTTCCGTGCACTAAGATAAACTATCAGACACTATAACCCTGGCTACAAGCCAATACGAAGCTGTCTAACTGCATAAGGTCAGCAGTCCGGTGAAGCAGAACAGCACAGCAGTAGGGGATCGCATTGATTTAAAGAAACCAACCTGAACGGATTAAAGGCTGATTGAGTGGTGGGGCTTCGAATGCACATGTTACCGCGACAGCTCCAAAGACAACCGTTGACATTTCATCGAGTCATAGAAATGATAGCACTGAGTTTGGCCATCCAGCTCATTATGCCAATTCCAGTGCTAGCTCTTCAACTCAAACTAACTACTCTCAATTCCCTCCCCTTTATCTGTACCATTTTATATTCTTCCTTTACGTGTACTCATCCAAATCCCTTGCAAAGGGCCTCGATAGCCTCTTGTGGTTCAGCATTCCAGACCCTGAACATGTGTGCAGAAACATTTTCCTAACCTCCACCCCTCCATTTTTGTTCTTCAAGTGATAATCCCAAGTCAATGCTCAAGATAATTCTGGAAACTATTAAAAAGGAATAAAATTGCACATGATTTCAAGAGCATAGAATAAGCTTTGTGGTAGCCTCTAGAATCGTGCAAAGAAGAAAATATTTAGGAGCCGAAACTGCTCTTCCCAATAAGGCATCTGGCCGCCTGAAATCGGAGGTCACGGGCCGGCACAGAATGGCCGCCGACTCTCAGCGGAGAGGCTACCATTTTGCAAATTTCCCTTCATCAGGGGCAGAGTGGTGTAGGAGACCGCTCGGCCCGTTTTCCCACCACGGCGTGCACCCCTTACTGACCAGCGGTGACTGCTTCCCGAAATTGCCCCGCGGGAAATATCCCTTTTGCGGAATTGCCTCGCGGGAGCAGTGCCGCTGCCGGCCGGTGCCCCCGACAGCTTTTATGTCGGTGCACTCCTTGTTGGTTGGTGGCGCGGCCTCTTGGGCGCCAGGCTGCTGGCCCGGCATGTCCGCGTTGTGCTGATGTTATTAGCGCGTCACCGATGAGTGATCGGGGCGGGCCGACCCGCGACAAGGGCTCTTCCGCCCCTCAGCCGCAACTACATCCGCCCCCCCGAGCAAAAAATAAACGTCCAAGTGCCGGATATCAACGGCATCTCCACCGCAACCCATGCAGCGGAGAAAAACTTGAAAAAATGCGTCCAGTTTCGGGTGGAGGTGAATTTTTACCCCTTAAATGTTTAAAATAAATAATGGCCCTGAAATCCCGCCTGAAAAGAAGAGAAAAGATGTGCACTTACCTTTCGCTCGGGCGGCCACCAGTGATTGCGGTTTTAGGCCTCTTCTGCATGTGCATCGGAGCGCATGCACATCTGAACGTACATAGAGCTGGAGATGGAGCCATATGGGCCTGGACACCCAATCAAGGTAAAGTATGCTCATTCATAATAATGGGAACTCCATAAGTAGGATTTCTCATTATTATGAATGAGAACCCCTCCCCCTCCACAAACACAAATAAAACATTTTTTAAAACCCACATATTTAACATTAATTTAAATTAAAGTTTAGAAAAAAAAATATTTTTCTGATTTTTTTTTAAAGTTTTGTAATTAGGGTTTAAAATAAACTTACCTTAGTGGGCAGGGTTTCTAACACAAAAATGTGTTTTTAAATTTTATTCTTATATGTTTTTTATGTTTTAAAACTCTTACATTGGTAAAAGTAGGCTACGCGGCTGCTTTTACCAGGCGCAAGAGTTTTAACGACATTCGCAGAGGGCAAGAGATGGGTAAATACCGCAGTCTCGCCCATGCAAATGTCTTTCTCCACAAGATGCGTTGGATCTGTCAAGTCAGAACTTGACAGATTGGAAAAGCAGGCATCGCATGCTGAAAACCAGCTTTCGCGATGCCTCCCCGGGTCTGTCCATGCTCCATACAGACCCGGGGAGGCCGGAATTTCAGGCCCAATAATACACAGGCTTATTGTGTGGCTCCTGACAATAATTAAAGAGGTTCAGTTTGTGTTTGTGTGGACAGTACGTTCTTCACATTCTAAATCTGGGAATATACTGTAGATATAACGAAAAAACCTGAAAATATGCAGCTGGCATCTGAAAAGAGAAAAGATAGGTTCCCGTTTCAGGTTTGACCTTTCATCACAATGGCAGTGTTGTGATGAAACGTCCATAGCTGAGACTTAAACCTGTCTTCTTTTTTAAAATACTGATAGACTAGCTGTATATTTCTGATCTTTCCGGTTTTATTTTTAGGCTCAGAGCTTTACACAATGGGAGAGCATATCGGGAATTTGAGTGTGATGATCAGTGAGCCTGTTACAGCCTGCATGTTAAAATTAACGTATGAAAATCGTGCCGATGGCCATTCCTTAATTCCCAATATTCGTTCCAAGTGCTTGAAACCTTGTCCCAGGAACACTAAATGTTACCCCACACAGTTCGATACATGAAGAAATACTGACATCTGCAGTCTGAAAGAAGAAAGGCACTTTTAGGTTTGGTTTACAGCTCGAAGGACTCTTTTCAAATCATGTGTTCCATGAAGTGACTGTTCAAACAATGTGTTTGAAAAAGAAATAGAGCTATTTTGAACGAGTTTCTGCAGTTTCACAATTTCTACAAATAAATACGATAGCACCTTCCGACTCATTCGGGGATTCTAATGTCATGTTATGTTAAAGCTATTTTTTTTCAAATTCACTTGAAAATATTATTTTCTGATCGGGTCGAACCATGCTCGCACAGTAAGGGCTTAGTATGGCAGAAACAGAAATGATTTAGAATACATTTCGTGAATTATTTGCAACTTTTCCATTCAGATAACTGTCTGGGTGATTGAGGTTACTGAATTCTGATCAAATTACTAAAGATCTTATCAATGGCATTATTCAGATTCCTGTCACTGGGAAAATATACTCAGGGCTTCAGGGTTGATGAGCATCAAAAATTAATAACTTCCCCAATATACCGTAATGCTCATAATGCTGCTTATAGTAAATGTTCCCAATTAAGGAACTTCACCTGAAACATTAATCACCACCGATAACAACTTGTATTTATATGGCACCTTTAATGGAACAAAATGTCCCAAGATGCTTCACAAGAGCATTATCAATCAAAATTTGACACCGAGCCACAGACGGGGATATCCGGACAGATGACCAAAAGTTTGGTCAAAGGATAGGGTTAAAGGAGCATCTTAAAGGATGAGAGATAGAGGCAGAGAGGTTTGCGGAGAGGTTTATGGAGGGAATTCCAGAGTTTAGGGTTCAGGCAGCTGAAAGCACAGCCGGCAATCGTGGAGCGATTAAAATCGGGGATGCACAAAATGCCAGATTTGAAGGAGCGCAGAGATCGTGAAGGGTTGTAGAGCTGGGAGAGGTTACAAAGATATGGAGTGCTCGGTACCTGAAGACATGGATAAGAATTTTAAAATTGAGCTATGGCTGGACTGGGAGCCAATGTAGGTCACCGAGCACAGGGGTGATTGGTGAATGGCACTTGGAGCGAAGTTAGGATACGGGCAGCAGAGATTTGGATGAGTAAAAGTCTTGGTGATGGAGTGGATATGTGGTCGGAAGTTCATCTCAGGGTGAAACACAAAACTAAGGTTGCGAACAGTCTGGTTCAGCTTAAGAACATAAGAAATAGAAGCAGGAGTAGGCCATTAGGCCCCTCGAGCCTGCTCCGTCATTCAATGAGATCATGGCTAATCTTTTACCTCAACTCTATTTTCCTGCACTGTCTCCATATCCCTTGATTCCCTTAATATCCAAAAATCTATCAATCTCTGTCTTGAATATACTCAATGACTGAGTTTCTACAACCATCAGGGTAGAGAACTCTCTGAGTGAAGAAATTTCTCCCCGTCTCAGGCCCAAATTGCCGACCCCTTATTCTGAGACTGTGACCCCTGGTTCTAGACTCCCCAGCCAGAAGAAACATCCTCCGCATCTACAAGTGGTCAAGTCCTGGAAGAAGTTTGTATGTTTCAATGAGATCACCTCTTATTCTTCTAAGCGCTAGAGAATATAGGCCTAGTCTACTCAATCTCTCCTCATAGGACAATCCCCCCATCCCAGGAATCAGTCTGGTGAAACTTTGTTGCACTCCCTCTACGGCAAGTATATCCTTCCTTAGGTAAGGAGACCAAAACTGCACACAATACTCCAGGTGTGGTCTCACCAAGGCCCTATATATTTTCAGTAAGATGTCTTTACTCTTATACTCAATTCCTCTTGTAATAAAGGCCATCATACCATTTGCTCTCTTAATTGCTTGCTGTACCTGCATGTTAACTTTAAGTGATTCATGTACAAGGACACCCAGGTCCCTCTGAACACCAACATTTCCCAATCTCTCACCATTTAAAAAAATACTCAGCTTTTCTATTTTTCCTATCAAAGTGGATAACTTCACATTTCTCCACATTATATTTCATTTGCCATGTTCTTGTCCACTCACTTAGCCTGTCCATATCCCCTTGAAGCCTCTTTGCATCCTCTTCACAACTTACCTTCCCACCTAGCTTTGTATCATCAGCAAACTTGGATATATTACATTTGATCCCATCCAATCATTGATATAGATTGTAAATAGTTGAGGCCCAAGTACCGATCCTTGCGGTACCCCACTAGTTACAGCCTGCCAACCTGAAAATGACCCGTTTATTCCTACTCTGTTTTCAGTCCATTAACCAATCCTCAATCCATTCTAGTATATTATCCCCAATCCCATGAGCCCTAATTTTGTTTAATAACCTCTTGTGTGGCTGAAAATCTAAATACACCACATCCACTGGTTCCCCCTTATTTATTCGACTAATTACAATCTCAAAAAAGTGCAACAGATTTGTCAAACATAATTTCTCTTTCCATAAATCTGAGTTGATTCTGCCCAATCTTATTATTCTCTTTTAAGTGCCCTGTTACCATGTCCTTAATAATAGATTCTAGCATTTTCCCTACTACTGATGTCTGGTCTGTAGTTCCCCATTTTCTCTCCTTTCTTAAATAGTGGGGTTACATTTACTACCTTCCAATCCACGGGAACCGTTCTAGAATCAATGGAATTTTGGAAGATGACAACCAATGCATTTCAGACAGTTGCCAGGAAGGGGATGGAAACGGTGGACAGGGAACATAGGGCTGGAATTTGGTCAGCATTTCTGCCGGTTTTTTTGGTGGTATTCGTATTTTTTGGTGGAATACCACCCGGTGTGAGTTTGATGAAAGTGTTCCGCCGTTGGTTTCGAAATACCGCTTCCCCGCCGGTTTGTAAAAAATGCTTCCCCCACAAGTTTTGTAGCAGCAGTAACCCGTAGGTGAGGAGTTAAAAATTGCCCATGAGAAACCAGCCGGAATAGCAGTTCGATCGGCGGTAGGCATGAAATCCTGCAAAAAAAGGTAAGTTAAAGTTTAAAAAAAATATATTTTGTAGTGATTCAGTAGAAAAGGGTCATGTGAATGTTTTCCGATTTTTTATTTTTTGAAAAATATTGTGTGTGTTCTCCCCCCTCCTAGGCCCAACTCGCAGCCTCGGACTAAATTTTACTAAAATATGACTGAATTTGACCAGGATTGCGTTTTCCACTGAGAATCCATGTGGAACACCGATTTTTCCCGCCGGGCGGATTTAAAAAAAATTGTTAATTAATTTTCTACCGATCTTAATTAAATAATCATAACGTTTTTTTTCAGTGGTAATCTGGTGGTGGTGATTTTTCACCAAATTCCAGCACATAGTCTTTTCTCTAATCAGATGCAGACACATCTGTGTATTTCAAGCATTTTCCATTTTTATTTCAAATTTCCAAAATATTTTTTGTTCCAAAATATTTTTGTTTCAATGACAGAAGCAACCTTAGTTTTATGTGGACATTTTTTTAATGTTAGAGCAAAATAACCATGCATTTAATGAATGTACTTTGAAGCCTGCTACGTCCAGTAATAACTTGCTACATCGAGTTCTGTAACAAAGGGAATCTCTCAGCAGAAACTTCAGAAATGTAGAGTTTCCTGAATCAGATCTCATCATCAGCATAGGAGGAGATGGCAAACTAAAGTGAGATATGATTGCGATGAATGGTCAGGGGTGAGGGAGCCGTGCAAGATCCTACAAATCCCCTGGGAGGACAGATGCACCAACGTTAGTGTTCTCGATCAGGCCAACATTCCCAGTATCAAAGCACTGACCACACTCGACCAGCTCCGTTGGGCTGGCTACACTGTTTGCATGCCTGACACGAGACTCCCAAAGCAAGCGCTCTACTCGGAATTCCTATACGGCAAGCGAGCCCCAGGTGGGCAGAGGAAATGTTTCAAGGACACCCTCAAAGCCTCCCTGAAAAAGTGCAACATCGCCACCGACACCTGGGAATCCCTGGCCAAAGACCGCCCTAAGTGGACGAAGAGCATCCGGGAGGGCGCTGAGCACCTCGAGTCTTGTCGAGAGCATGCAGAAACCAAGCGCAAACAGCGGAAGGAGCGTGCAGCAAACCAGACTCCCCACCCACCCTCCAAAGACTGTCTGTCCCACCTGTGACAGAGATTGTAATTCTCATATTGGACTGTTCAGTCACCTGAGAACTCACTTTGAGTGGAAGCAAGTCTTCCTCGATTTCGAGGGAATGCCTATGAGGATGATGGTTCTGCTTCAGGATTGTAATTTGTAAAAATCCAGCCACCATAAGTGCCTCTAAATGATAAATAGGTATTGGTGCCAATTTTAATCCTGCTCAGCGAGCACAAACTACCATCAATGATGTCATCAGAGCCCGGCTGCTATTTTAACCGTGTGCCTCAGTGAGGAAGTGGTTGTGGATTTCCTACCAGGCCAACCTAGTTGGGAATGGAATTGGGGCCAAAAGAGGCCCAGAAAGGCAAGTTCCCCCAGGCCACACAAGGAAAGTTTAGGCCCTGTTTGTCCCACGCCTTTTCCCAAATGAGAGGCCCTCTTGAATCCCCCCTTCCTCAATGTATCTGTCTTCTGGGGTTGGTTCATTCAGTTCCCAGTGATGGCCTCATGCCGCCCAACATTGTGCTCCTGCCTGCCAGCCAGCTGCATCTTCTCCTCACGCTGCTAAGGTCAGGATGGCTTGTGCCCACATCAACCCACGCCCGCACGATTCCCACCCGGAGTTAAAATTGGGACTATTTATACTCCTTCTCCCTTCCCCAACTATATCACAAGGAAAATCAAATGGTTAATCACCTCAGTCTCCATCCTTTGACCAACTGGATTACCATTTCTGACACAGAATCACAGCATGATTACAGCACAGTAGAAGGCCATTCGGACTGGCGAGCCCGTGCCGGCTCTCTGCAAAAGCACTTCAGCTAGTCCCACTCTCCCACCCTGTCCCCGTTGCCCTGAATTTTTTTTTCCTTCAGGTACTTATCCAATTCCCTTTTGAAAGCCACGATTGAGTCTGCCTCCACCATCCTTTCAGGCAGTGCATTCCAGATCCTAACCACTCGCTGTGTAAAGAAGTTTTTCCTCAAGTCGCCTTTGGTTCTTTTGCCAATCACCTTAAATCTGTGTCCTCTGGTTCTCGACCCTTGGAACAGTTTCTCTCGATCTACCCTGTCTAGACCCTTCATGATTTTGAACACCACTATCAAATTCCTCTCAACCTTCTCTGTTCTAAGAAGAACCTCAGCTTCTCCAGTCTATCCACATATTGGAAGTCCTTCCTCCCTGGAATTATTCTTGTAAATCTTTTTTGCACCCTCTCCAAGGCATTCACATCCTTTCTAAAGTGCGGTGCCCAGAATTGGACATAATACTCCAGTTGTGGCTGAATCAGTGTTTTACACAGATTCATCATGACTTCCTTGCTTTTGTACTCTATAGGCTGGAAATTCCTCAACCTTGCAGCCAGTTTTTCGGCAATAGTTCACCGTTTTTGGCAGAACCGGGAAATTCGGAGAAGTCTTGTGCTGGCGGTTTTTAAGTACAACTGGGGAGCGGACCGCAGGCGTGCAAAACTTGAAATAGCGCTTTCAGCAAAAATTTGGCTCACAGCATACCAGTAAATAGGACGAAAAAAATGCCCGGGAAAAACCAATGTTGCAGCCCTTGGAACAGCGGTAGGTATGAAAACCTGCAAAAAAGGTAAGTTGAAGTTTTTATTTTTTAATTCTTTTGCAGCGATTCAATAGTTAAGTGTCTTGTGAATGTTTTGTGATTTTTTATTTTTTGAAATTTTTGGGGGGTGTTTCCGCCCCCCCCCCCCCCTTCCAGGCCCAACTCGCAGTGGTATTGGCCTCGGAGAAAAGTTGCAGAAAATTTGTGGTTTTATCCCGAATGTTAGGCCTCGTAGCGGTAGCGGAGTCATAGTGGTATTTTTGGTGAAAAAATACCGCTATGACCAAAAATGGAATTTCTAGCCCATTGCCTCGATTTATGAAGCCCAGGATCCCGTAAGCTTTTTTAACCACTTTATCAACCTGCCCCGCCACCTTCAATGATTTGTGCACATATACCCCCAGGTCTCTCTGTTCATGCACCCCCTTTAGAATTGTACCCTTTAGTTTATATTGCCTCTCCTCATTCTTCCCACCAAAATGTATCACTTCGCACTTTTCTGTGTTAAATTTCATCTGCCACATGTCTGATCACTTCACCAGCCTGTCTATGCCTTCTTGAAATCTATCACTATTCTCTTCACTGTTCACTATACTTCCAAGATTTGTCTCATCTGCAAATTTTGAAATTGTACCCCGTGCACCTAAGTCCAAATTATTAATGTATATCAAGAAAAGCTATGGTCCTCTTACCGACCCCTGGGGAACACCACTCTATACCTTCCTCCAGTCTGGAAAACAACCAATCACCACTATTTTCTGTTTCCTGTCACTTAGCTAATTTTGTATCCATGCTGCCATTATCCCCTTTATTCCATAGGCTTCAACTTTGCTGGCAAGCCTATTATGTGGCACTTTATCAAACATCTTTTGGAAATCCATATACACCATGTTAATGGCAATGCCCTCATCAATCCTCTCTGTTACCTCAACAAAAAACTTGATCAAGTAACTTAAACACGATTTGCCTTTAACAAATCCGTGCTGGCTTTCCTTAATTAATCAACACTTTTCCAAGTGACTGTTCACTTTGCCCTGATTATCATTTCTAAAAGCTTCCTCACGACCGAGGTCAAACTGACTGGCCTGTAGTTGTTGGGTTTATCCTTACACCCTTTTTTGAACAAGGGTGTAACATTAATTCTCCAGTTCTCTGGCACCACTCCTGTATCTAAGGAGGATTGGAAGATTATGGCCAGCACCTCCGCAATTTTCTCCTTAACCTCCCTCAGTATTCTAGGATGCATCCCATCGGTCCTGGTGACTTGTCTACTTTAATTACAGCCAGCCTTTCTAGTACCTCGTGTTTATTCATTCTTATCCTATCCAGTATCTCCTCTACCTCCTCCTTTAATAAGTCTACGGCAGCATCTTTTCCCTTGTTGAAGACAGATGCAAAGTACTCATTTAGTACCTCAGCCATGCCCCCGCCTCCATGTGTTGGTCTTCTTTTTGATCCCCAATCGGCCCCACCCCTCCTCTTACCAGCCCGCTTACTATTTATGCCTATAGAAGACTTTTGAATTCCATTTTATGTTAGCTGCCAATCTATTCTCATACTGTCTCTTTGCCCCTCTTATTTTCTTTTTCACTTCCCCTCTGAACTTTCTATATTCATCCGGATCATCACTTGTATTCTCAATCTGACACCTGTCATATGCGCTCTTTTTCTGCTTCATCTTACTCACTATCTCTTTCGTCATTCAGGGAGCTCTGGCTTTAGTTGCCCTACCTTTCACCGTCGTGGGAATGTACTTCGACTGTACTCGAACCATCTCCTCTTTAAAGGCAGCCCATTGTTCGATTACAGAAATTAAATGGTTATGTCACCACTGAACTGGAATAGATGCATAATGGTATCAGTGATTTTCCACCACATCATTATATCTAATAACTTGATTTTCTCACTTTTTTTGCTGAAGTCGCTTTATGCAATGTAGTTTGAGTCACATTTTTACAGTGCCTCAAACACTGTCGCACAAAGTCAAGATTTACCTTGATGGATACTTCTACTCAATATGTAATCACATGCCTTTTTAAACTACAGGATACTGGATGAACAGGATGTATTAAAATTAAAAGTGAAAACTGGGCAGGGGAGAAGTAAGGAGAATAACATGGTATCCTGTGCTCTATGTTCACCCATTTTCCCAGTGTCACAGCATGTCTCAGCACTGCAGTTACATGAAACATTTATTTGAATATTTAAGTAATTCTACTAAACGGCAATACAGTATACTAATAAACATAAAATGCAGTGTTTGTGCTCTAGCACAATGGATAGCTAATCAGCTAACCAGACTGAGCTAACTCAGGTGCTGTTAGCAGCCATTCAATGTCCAATATTTGCTTTGTGCACAATTATATCCAATGACTGACTCACTGCAGTGGCGAGAAGGAAGAAACAAAGAGATCAGAACATCATTTTAAATCATACTCTGGTTTGAATGACTCGCAAAATATCACTGCAATAACACTATGATCATTTGCTTGTCATATTAATGCCAAAATAAGGCTGAGTTAATTCTGCACATGTTGTGGGCTGGTACAAGGCAAACACTTCAGCATTCTGAAAAATATCATTGATGTCAACTCATTACTGATGTACGACACAGTTATTCTGTACCTATGTAAAACCTACTTTCCAATGTGTGGTTTTGGTTTTGTTGTATTTAGAAACGATATGAATTTGGGACAAAACAAGATGATTGCATTGATAGGATATGATGAACAGTGTCTGCAAAACCCAGTGTGCATGATTGTGGTCTGGTTTCTGTGCAGCCCTTTTAAAGACTGGGTTGATTTCATGGTGAGCTGTGCACAACCACTTCCTCTGTCAGAGAAGAGTTACTAAATGAATTGATCAAAATGGAACAACAACCAATGTTCAGTTTCCTTTCTGCACAAGTACTATCTACCAGCTTCTGTATTTGTGCAGTGGGAATTCTAAAGGAATGGTCAGAGTCTTGATAATATTATAGTTAATTGGCTCCAGGGACAGGACAGGGAAATGGGATTAGAGTGGCTAGCTGCACTTCAAGATCTAGCACTGGCTCATGCTCAATGAGCCTAATGGCCACCTGTGCTGTAACCTCTATGATTAAAATAAAAGTATTGAGAACACAACCATAAAAAGGTCAGTAAAAAGATGTTAGTTTGACCATAAAAATAGAAGCTAAAAGAGTGATATTGCACTATATTCCCATCACATTTTAAACACATTGGATATGTTCTATTATAAAGATAATTCAACTGTAATTGTCCTTGGTTGAAAACAGCCAGAAAACTGATTAGAGAATTATTACACAACCATTACATCTAGTGCTGGGAACAGGTTTCGCCTTTTCATCAGTTCAGGCATCAAATTAAGTGTCATTGGGAAAAGATTTCCTCTGTGCATTAGAGGCAATAAAATTGTAAACTGCTCAGAAATGTTTTATTGCACTGAACACTCTGCAAATCTTCTCGCAATGTGTGTGAGATTTGCATCCAAGTATGAAGTTCATATTATCCCTTCTGTTTAGGATATGCTCATTTTTCTGCACTGCTGAGGAAGTCTGGACAAAGTGAAGAACATAAAAATACGCATGAGCACGTGGTCGAATTGGATTTCAATCTCAAAGTTACCCATGCTGGTATATTATGCACTTATTCATGAAAGCCTGACATTTGGGCACTTTATATAAATTCAAATTCTGATTGGTTTGTTCCTCTTAGCAAATTCTAGAGTATTTGTAAAAGGCACAAATCAGGTTACAAAATATCACCTGCAAGTGCAATGGGGCATTTACTCTGTTGTTGCAAGTTGCCATACTGCATCCATTTTCTCTGCTTAAATATTTGTGATCCTGGCACTGTCAGGAAGTTGATCAGTGATCAGTATCATTTTTTTTTTCATTCACTCACAGGATGTGAGCGTCGCTGGCAAGGCCTGTATTTATTGCCCATCCCTAATTGCCCTTGAGAAGGTGGTGATGAGCAGCCTTCTTGAACTGCTGCAGTTCTTGTGATGAAGGGACTCCCACAGTGCTATTAGGGAGTTCCAGGATTTTGACCCAGCAACTATGAAGGAATGGCGATATACTTCCAAGTCAGGATGATGTGTAACTTGGAAGGGAACTTGCAGGTGATGGTGTTCATATACGCTTGCTGCCTCTGTCCTTCTAGGTGGTACAGTCGCGGGTTTGGGAGGTGCGCTGAAGAAGCCTTGGCGAGTTGCTGCAGTGCATCTTGTAGATGGTACACACTGCAGCCACGGTGTGCCGATGGTGGAGGGAGTTAATGTTTAAGGTGGTGGATGGGGTGCCAATCAAGTGGCCTGTTTTGTCCTGAATGGTGTGCAGTTTCTTGAGTGTTGTTGGAGCTGCACTCATCCAGGCAAGTGGAGAGTATTCCATTACTCTCCTGACTTGTGCCTTGTAGATGGTGGAAAGGCTTTGCGGACCTGGGCTCTTTTGGTACAGAGGTAAGCAGGGGGTCACATTCTCTAGCACAATAATGGAGGAAGGTGTTTATATTGCAAGATAGTATGGCAGACTTGGATTAGATTGTTGGATTTGTGTTGCTAAATCCCCAAAGTTTGAGACTTCCATAGTAGCAATTCTAGAGAAACTCAAAGCCTCATTGTTAATGAGTGCCCTACCCAAATTAATAGCTTACATATGGTATTTGCATTAGATAATTTCCTGTGGCCTTGCTCATGGTTAGTCAGAGGAAATGGTATGTCTTTCAGCTGTGACTGTTGCAACAGGTTGGAAGAGGTTGCTATGCCACCTTTGCAATGAGGACAAATAATAGGCGTTCTTCTGATGGTTTTATTTTAGTGGTTCCAGTCTCACTTATGGAGCAGCCAAGAACAACAGGTATTACTTTTACAGTTACAGTGCTACCCATTGGTTTCACTGGACTACAGCATGTCAGCATTACCAATTCAAGAATTGTACAGTTTTACTAGTGGATCTCCTGTGGTATTGCACCCAGTAAGTCAGCCAGAGAGTATGAGCCTAGTAATTGGATCATGTCCGACTTTGACTGCGAATCCAGCGGCAATAACGAACCGCCACAGCACAAAATCTGTCCTCTTGCGTCATCAGGATGTGACCAATTTGCGCCCCAAGAGGCAGTGCACTGGTAGTGAAGAAAACAAAGATTAACTAGCGGAGATGCCGGCATCAGATCTGTCATGAATCCGGAGGTTGGGGCTGGAGGGTGAGAAGTGCGGATAGGGAGAGGGTGAACGGTGACTGGCAGCAGTTTTAATGTGGAGCCAGGAGAAGCACTCTTGCTGGCTCCACATTCAGGAAAGTAATGTTTTACTTATCTTTTTGGTGGCAGCCTCCAGTGGCCCCTTTAAAAACCACTGATTTGGTTGCTGTTCATTGGAGAAAAGTGACCACGGCATGAACACTGGATGCAACAGTCAGTCACGGTCCGATATCAGAAAGGGGCTGAAAATAAACAGTACGGCCCCGACGTGCATAGCAATGTGCCTAATGCCTGTTTCAGGTGAGTGTCCTGGACAACCACAGGGCCCCCAAACCAATATGGGATGTAGCGCATGCCTGGCGTGGAATGAGTGCACACCATATTGGACCCTTCAGCGTCCATTTTTCTTCTGAATCATACACTAAGCGATTCAATTACAAAGACATGGTCTCTATCTTACCTGTCAACTTTATGTTGCTGTTTCTATTTCTCTTCTCTTTAGTTTCTCTCTCATCACCTATCGTTATATTGCTCTTTCTGACTTCTGCTTCTGTCTCTGACTTTTTTTCTTTCCTTTTGGGTGGAAGAGAGTTATTGATGTGGCATGGTGTGGGGGAAGTAAAGGCACCACCAAGGGCTGCATTTTTCAGTGGTAGTTGCAAGGAAAATATGGTCTTATGCTCTCAGAAACTCACTTCCCCATTATTTCTGCTTTTCCCACTCCTTCACTCCCATTACATCCCTAACCCTTTCTTAATAGTTCTCCTTTTTTACCACACCTTCTCTTCCATCGCTACCCTTATCTTTTCCTCCTTGACCTGTTCGCTCAGTTCCTGTATCCTCCCCTTCGCATTGTTCTGTTGTCACTCACCTCGCCCTCCATCCATACCCTCTCACCCTAGAACCTATTTCCCTCCTATCTAATCAATACTACAGGTTAGACGTCTTTCAGTGTAGGCTGGGGATAGATATCTGTCAGTGTAGGCCGGGGATAGACATCTCTCAGTGTAGGCCAGGGGTAGACATCTGTCAGTGTAGGCTGGGGGTAGACATCTCTCAGTGTAGGCTGGGGATAGACATCTGTCAGTGTAGGCCGGGGATAGACATCTCTCAGTGTAGGCCGGGGGTAGACATCTGTCAGTGTATGCTGGGGGTAGACATCTCCCAGTGTAGGCTGGGGGTAGACATCTCTCAGTGTAGGCCGGGGGTAGACATCTCTCAGTGTAGGCCGGGGGTAGACATCTCTCAGTGTAGGCCGGGGGTAGACATCTCTCAGTGTAGGCTGGGAGTAGACATCTGTCAGTGTAGGCCGGGGGTAGACATCTGTCAGTGTATGCTGGGGGTAGACATCTCCCAGTGTAGGCTGGGGGTAGACATCTCTCAGTGTAGGCCGGGGGTAGACATCTCTCAGTGTAGGCCGGGGGTAGACATCTCTCAGTGTAGGCCGGGGGTAGACATCTCTCAGTGTAGGCTGGGGGTAGACATCTGTCAGTGTAGGCCGGGGGTAGACATCTCTCAGTGTAGGCCGGGGGTAGACATCTCTCAGTGTAGGCTGGGGATAGACATCTATCAGTGTAGGCCGGGGGTAGACATCTGTCAGTGTAGGCCGGGGGTAGACATTTGTCAGTGTAGGCCGGGGGTAGATGTCGCTCAGTGTAGGTCAGGGGGTAGATGTCGCTCAGTGTAGGTCAGGGGGTAGATGTGGCTCAGTTTAGGTCAGGGGGTAGATGTGGCTCAGTGTAGGTCAGGGGGTAGATGTCGCTCAGTGTAGGTCAGGGGGTAGATGTGGCTCAGTGTAGGTCAGGGGGTAGATGTCGCTCAGTGTAGGTCAGGGGGTAGATGTCGCTCAGTGTAGGTCAGGGGGTAGATGTGGCTCAGTGTAGGTCAGGGGGTAGATGTCGCTCAGTGTAGATCGGGGGTAGATGTCGCTCAGTGTAGGTCAGGGGGTAGATGTCGCTCAGTGTAGGTCAGGGGGTAGATGTGGCTCAGTGTAGGTCAGGGGGTAGATGTCGCTCAGTGTAGGTCAGGGGGTAGATGTCGCTCAGTGTAGGTCAGGGGGTAGATGTGGCTCAGTGTAGGTCAGGGGGTAGATGTCGCTCAGTGTAGGTCAGGGGGTAGATGTCGCTCAGTGTAGATCAGGGGGTAGATGTCGCTCAGTGTTGGCTGAGGTGGGACATTTTCTGTCACGTTTTGAGATTTTTGACTGCCTCGTCTCGGAGGAATTTCAAGTAATTTATATTACAGTATTGCGATTATGTCAAGTTCAGCTCTACAGAGGTTAAATCCACTACATATGCAGTTTTTTAGGAATGTGGAGTAAATTTAGCACATTGAGACATTAGATTCAGCTGAACCGGCTGAACAAATAGGGCCGATTTTAACTCATCTGCCTAGCACACTCTCTGTCCATTTGTATCCCAAAATTGCAGTCATGGTCTTATGTATGCAAAAGGCCCCGATTATCATATTACAAGTAGCCTTCCACCTGAAACAGTGGGTTCCTGGGTCTCCTATCTCAGGACGCTACCCAAGATGGCAGCGGCTGAATCGACAGGTAAACAGGGCGGTAAATGACCCAACGCCATTTTTGGGCCACTCCTGCTGCATTTACGCTCGGTGGCTGGAGGTAAAATTGTCCCTTTGGTGCTTCCGCATATCACATCAGCTGGAGACAATGAGGTTGTGAAAGGCACTGCATAAATGCAAGTGCTTTCTTTCTTTCTTGAGGAAACCTTTCTTCTAGCCTGTTAATCTCCTGACATTATTTTTTTACACATACCGCTGTCAAGAGCATACAGCAAAGCATCGAATTGAATCATATTTGCAGAAAATGCTTCTGTTAGGCAAGTGAGACGAGTTACTATGCGGTATATTGCAAAGACACTTAGCTGCACTTTCTGATTTGTATCATCTCCTTTACAGGAGAATTTGCTCCAGGTGTTTGTTATATGTAACTCAACTCGGAGGGTGACAGATAACCACAGGCTCATATTGTGATCTGCTAGTGCTGCACACAAAAGTGAGAACACTGCTTGGTGTATGAAAATCAAGAACCTTCACCTAGGCACATAACAATTTTTATCTGAACATCCATCAGCACCATTCCCTTTGTAGTTGGTGACTGGTAAAAATAATGTGCATGTTAGTCACTGGGTGTTTTAGTACAATTTTGTATTAATGACTGCTTCCAACTTCATTAAAAGGGATTACTAGCTTTTTCCGCAGATTAATTGATACATTTTCAGTAACCCTGTCAGGACATTTTCAGCTTGTAGTGTTTTTATGTACCAGAGTACGGATACAGGTATGACTGACAATAATACTGGCAGCACAAGCACTATGTGAGCAATTGGGATAACTCGCCCTCTAACATGGAAAAGTGAAACTGTATCATGTATATATTTATTCTCCTTCTGTCCCACAAAAATCATTAAAGAACGTACCTGGATTATTTTCAGAGCTGCCTCCAGCAGTCCCTTTAAATCACAGGCCCTGATTTGCACAGAATAGGATTACATCGGATAAACGGCACAGAAACAGGCAATTCGGCCCAACCAGTTCATGCCGCCGTTTATGCTCCACTCAAGCCTCCAGTTTTTCCTCATCTAAATCCATCAGCATAACCCTCTATTCCCTTCTCCCTCATATGCTTGTCTAGCCTCCCCTTAAATGCATCTGTACTATTCGCTTCAACCACACCCTGTGTTAGCGAGTTCCACATTCTCACCACTCTTTGGGTAAAGAAGTTTCTTCTGAATTCCCTATTTGATTTCTTGGTGACTATCTTATATTGATGGCCTCTAGTTATGCTCTTCCCCACAAGTGGAAACATTCTCTCTGTATCCACTCTATCAAAACCTTTCATAATTTTAAAGACCTCTTTAAGGTCACCCCTCAGCCTTCTTTTTTGAAGAGAAAAGATACACAGCCTAGTCATCCTTTCCTGATATGTATACCTTCACATTTCTGGTATCATCCTTGTAAATCTTCTCTGCATCCTATCCAGTGCCTCTATATCCTTTTTATAATATGGCGACCAGATCTGTATGCAGTATTCCAAGTGTGGTCTAACCAAGGTTCGATACAGGTTTAGCATAACTTCTCTACTTTTCAATTCAATACCTCTAGAAATAAACCCTAGTGCTCGGTTTGCTTTTTTTTAATGGCCTTGCTAACCTGTGTCGCAACCTTTAGCGATTTGTGGATTTGTACTCTGAGATCCCTTTGTTCCTTTACCCCACCTAGACTCGCACCCTCCAAGTAATAAGTGACCTCCTTATTCTTCTTACCAAAATGTAATACCTCACATTTATCTGTGTTGAACTTCATTTACCAATTATATGCCCATTCTGCAAGTTTATTAATGTCCTCCTGTAATTTGTTGCAGTCCTCCTCAGTACTGGCTATCCCCTCCCCTAATTTGGTGTCATCCGCAAATTTAGAAATTGTGTTTTTGATTCCAAAGTCTAAATCGTTAATATAAATTGTGAACAACAGTGGTTCAAGCACTGATGCTTGTGGAACATCTTCTGCCACAGTAAATAGCTACTCTTTACCCCTACTCTCTGCTTTCTGTCTTGAAGCCAGCTCGCTATCCATTCTGCTACTTGTCCCCTGACTCCGCATTCTCTGACCTTGTTCATCAGTCTATTATGGGGTACTTTATCAAAGGCCTTTTGAAAATCTAGATAAATTACATCTACTGCATTACCATTGTCTACTCTCTCTGTTACCTCTGCAAAAAATTCAATGAGGTTGGTTAAGCAAGACTGACCTTTTGAAATCCATGCTGACTATTCATTATTATATTTTTGGTTTCTAGATGTTCTTCTATTTTCTCCTTTAGTAGGGATTCCATTATTTTCCTACCAAAGATGTTAAGCTGACTGGTCTCTGGACCAGTCATTCTCTGGACATGTTCGATCCCCCTTCTTAAATATAGGTATTATGTTAGTTCACGCCTGTTTTGGGTGGGAGCGCTTGGACGACTATTTCCTGGCCTGCTAAAAAATTGTACTGGGTAAGAACGGGGTGGTAAGTACTGCAGTTATTTTGGTCTTACTTCTGTCCCATTCCCATCAAAAACCAGGGCAATAACAAGAGCAAAATCACCCCCAATATCTTCTCACTACTAGTACCATCACCACACTTCCACTTCCTTATAAGACACGATTTTTTCTAAATTCCCATCAGCAACATGATAGGAGATCCACTAGAATATGTATATAGTGATGGCTGTCACACTCCATGCATTACACTTCAACGTGTCACACTATGTTACAGATGGCAAAAAAATCTTAAAATAAAAAAAGTCAGATAGGTTCTCCTGACCTGACCTGAAGCTAGAAATTTACATGGACTTGAGCAAGCGGTCTAGGCTGAGACTTCAGAGAATTCTGCATTGTCAGAGGTGCTATCCTTTGCGTGAGACATTAAACTGAAGCATTGTCTGCCTGTTCAGGTGGAGCTAAAGATCCCATGGCACCATGGGAGCAGTGAGTTCTCCTGGCATCCTAGGAAATTTCTCAGCCAACACCACCAAAAATAGATGAACTGGTCATTCATCACATTGCTGTATGTAGGACCTTGCTGTCCACTTGCTGTATTCATCTCCTCAACAATAACTGTATTTTAAAGAAATGAATTGTATTTGAAGTAGTTTCGGACATCCTGAGAGATATGGTGACGCACTTCATACATTCAAGTTCTTTCTTTACAAAGAGTTACAATTACCCTCTGATTGACCTCAGGGGTTTATAAACAGCAAGTTACCTGGGATAACTCCACGCCGCCCTCCACACCCCCCCCCCCCCCCCATTTCCCACAGTAGCCTTAAAGGGACAGACCAGGTTAGTAATTAAATATAACAGACCAGAAATTCCGGGAACCCCACTCAGCTGCAATAAGGTGTCAGGGTGAAACTTCTGCCTGCCCATCTGACCTCACCTCAAATCTCGGGCGCGGTTCACTGAATAATAGGGATGGATGCCCACGTCATTTCTGGTGCTACTGGTGTGCCTGTCCTGTAGGGGCATTGAAATGTTTTTTTGTTTCATTAGCCATCTGGCCCATGTATCTACGGTGAAGAATTTCAAGTGATAGTTGCGCTACCATTAACCATCGTTGTCTCCGAGATCAATTGCTGCTTGGATATGGCACTGTAGGCTTCACAGACGGCTGTTGTATGCTTGCTTTATGCTGGCTGTGCACTGAGTGGAACTGGTGGGATTTCCAGAGGAGTTCAGCATCCCACCAGTCTTGCCTTAAAAAGTGACATCAGGATAGAACGGGCTGGGCAGAAGCAGCACCTGCCCTGGGTTCGAATTTCTCAGTGAGCCCAGGAAGGGGCAGAAACCTGGCAGAAAGAGGCTCCACCCCAAATTCCAATCCTCTACCCACAATGTGCTAATTCCGTGCCAGAATTTCTACCACCACAGCTGTGTGCCAGATCACCTATAAGCAACACTACAAAATATCTGCTAGTATTATAAATAACAGATGCCACAGCAGTGTTGTCCACTATGTTAGCCACAAGCCACATGTCACTAATTGGGAATCCAGATGCAGCTAATTGCTTTTCTGATTAGTAATTAAATAATAGACACCGTCATTGGGAACGTGATCTCAATTACACGTGTTGTGTGCATGTGAACGTTAAACTTTTTGTGTGTTTTTTGGGTAAAATGGTGAAACGAAAAGCAGAGTATGCAAGTGTTTTTTGATTGTTGAGTGCTTTGCTTCCTTGGTTACTGAACGGTGGTAGACGTTTGCTAAGTAAACATACACGAGAAGTGCACTTATCTGTATTGTGTGAATGTATGTGTTTTCAACTAAAATTAGTGCATGTGGCTAAACAGTGTCACCGTAGCCACACCTGTGGCCAGGCAGCAATTTATTTTGGACTGCACTGTGATAAGGAGCGACTTTGAAGCTGTCCCCAATGTTTGTGCTTCTGATTATGGTTATAAAGCATTCACGCTTTCAATTGTGATCTGAATCTGTCCAATAAGTTACTGCCTTGTAATCACTTCCAGTTAGCCAATATTCTACATATACGTTCATAAAAATTATTGGGAATTGTTACTGTCTTTAATGTCATTCATGGTTTATTGAGTTTACGTGGTAGTCTGAGACAAAGGCTATTACACACAAAATAAACAATACTAAACTAACTTAGATAATTTAGCTTATCCCCCCATCTATTTTTACTGAAAACTGTTTCAATCAGACCCCCCTGTTAATAAAACTTGAACAAATTAAATATGAAAAAATTGCAGGCTCCAACACTATTTCTGATGTATTTGACCCCACACACTTAAACTTTAATTAAATATTTTAAATTAGGTTCAATACGAATTTGTTGTGACCTTCTTTTTTAATGTTGGCTTTAGTTCAGTTATGTGGTTAGATGCCAAAGGATGGTTCATTTTAATAACGTGATTTAAGTAAACCATATCAATGCATTTTTAGTTTGGTAGAGACAACACTTTGATCACAATGTACAAAATACGCTTGTTTCAATGTGGATTCAAAATGATTTGGTAAAAACATATCTATGGTATTTTTAATACTTTGCTCAATGGACATATGAAAAAATAAAATATATTGTTTCCTTTTCTTATTCGCATCTTGTTTCCAGCTTTTGATTCCCGAGGCTGAGTACAGCCCATGGGAATACATTTAATTGGTGCCAAAGCATCGGAACTTATTAGACTCACATGTACCATGTGCGTTCAGTTAAACCTGTGCACAAGTTCTTTTTTCTGTTCATTTATAATTTACACAGGTACAGAAAATAAAGGATTTACGCAAACATCTTTATGAGTTAAGATAGAAATATTCCTTCTGACAATGTTAAAAATACATCTCTCACTGCTGGCCATAGTTTTTGTTCGCAAATATTCCAAAGCACTCATTTTACTCGATTGTTTATCATTTATGCATGCATTTTTGTTTATTTTAATTCACTGTTATCCCACTCAACATGCAGTGGTTCCTCATTGAATTCCACAGACATTATCTCAGACAAAGTCAATGTTGGTTCTGATTGATATGCTAGGTGGCATGCTGAAAATTATCTCCGCTCCCCAGTCTGTTCCGAATCCCTCCAGATCACCTGGCCAGGACTAGGATTCTCACTTGGGGTGGCATTGTTACCTTGCAGCACATATGGACAGCTGGCCAGGAGATTATTGGAATAGTCGGGTCTGGGTGACAAAGGCATGGATGAGGATTTCAGCGGCAGATGCACTGAGGTAGTGGTGGAGGCAGGTGATGTTATAGTGTAGAAGTGGGTGGATGTTTGTGATGGAGAAGATATGGGGTCAGAAACTCAGCATGAGGTTGAATAAGACATCGGGATTTCAAATAATTTTGTTCAATCTGAGGCCGTGGCCAGGATGGGAATGGAATCAGTTGTAGTAAAACGAAGTTCGTGGCAGGTGATAATAATATTTAATTGAAGCAAATTGCAGCTAATCCAAGACTGGATGTCAGTCTGACAACTCAAAGGCAGTGAAGGGATCAAGAGATGTGGTGGAGAGGTAGAGCTGGGTATTGTCAGCATACATGTGGAAGCTTCAGTGGTGCTATCAAGGTGTCGCATCTTATTTATTTGAAGCAGGCCGATTGCTGAAATAATGAAAATATTCAAAGTAAATTAAGAGATTATCTCTCCTCTATCACACAGTGTGGTCCCATGCCAGAATTTGGTCCGAAAGCTCTTAATTATTTTTTTCTTAATTACCATTGTTTTTAAGGCTGCTAGGAGTTTACTAGTACAGTCAGATTTTTAAGCAAATGCCCAATGTTGTACCTTGAGCTAGGGACTGGATTAAGGAATTACCCAAACTCAATTTACTTAGAATGCTGACAGCTGGTACACAGGATCATTTCAAACCATCCATCTTGGTTGGATTCAAATACCCTGTGTCACTCGGTATCCCTACCTTAATAACATCAACCAACAATATATATATTCTTCAAACAACACAGATTTTGCTGGGGAATACTTCAGAAACTTGGGCCCTTCAGCCTTGATAGAGGCAATTGAAAGAAGACCTTATAAGAAAGAAAAACATGGATTTACATAGTGCCTTTCACAACCACTGGACATCTCAAAGCACTTTACAGCCAATTAACTACTTTTGGAGTGTAGTCACTGTTGTAATGTAGGAAACATGGCAGCCAATTTGCACACAAGCATGCTCCCACAAATAGCAATATAATAATGACTAGATAATCTGTTTTTTTGTTATGTTGATTGAGGGATAAATATTGGCCAGGGCACCAAGGATAACCCCCCTGCTCTTCTTTGAAATAGTGCCATGGAATCTTTTACATCCACTTGGGAGGGTAGATGGGACCTCAGTTTAACATCTCATCCAAAAGACAGCACCTCTGACAGTGCAGCATTCCCTCAGTACAGCACTGGAGTATCAGCCTAGATTTTTTTTGTACTCAAGTGGACTTGAACCCACAACCTTCTAACTCAGAGTCTGAGGCAAGTGTGCTACCCACTGAGCCACAGCTAACACTGACCTATTATAGAGGTATACAAGATGTTAAATGAGATACAAAGGTAAATGTGATGCACAGCTTCCAACTAAACTTTGAAAGTAGGGGAAGGGGTACAGGTTCAAACTTGGAGAAAGTGAAAGGCCAATTTTAAGATTCATGTCAGGAATTTCTTCACATAAAGTGTGATCAACTCTTGAAATGCGCTTCCAGGTATAGTAGTGGTAAAATCTTAAAGAAACAGTTGGATCCTGCGATTAAGGAATAAAAGTTTTTCTACTGGGCACAGCTGAACTGGGCCAAATGGCCACCTGTACTTATCTTATGAATGTTTGTGATTTTGTGGTGAGTTATATTAATAATGGCCTCTAATTTGCTGTAGGAATGAATCTAACGGCGTCTGCCATTAGTTAAACGTACTTTTGCACGTTTAGGTTTTTTAATTTTTTGCATGGCAAGTTGCTGAAAGTGCGAGCTGATAATGTTGCAGTGAGGGAAAGTGGGCACCTGGGACCTGAGTGAACAGGGCAAATAACTGTGTATCTCCTTAACCAATCAGACTGAAGGACTGTGAAAATAATAGCGCAAATACTGAGAAGGAAATGTAAATTAGAGTGGGTGAATTCAATGTCAAATCAGGTACAGAAAGAGAAATAAGGAGAGGGCTATCGAGGGAAATCAGGGATAGTTTTAAAGCCAAGGAAGTGGCATACAAATTGGCCAGAAATAGCAACAAACCCGGGGACTGGGAGAAATTTAGAACTCAGCAGAGGAGGACAAAAGGTTTGATTAGGGCAGGGAAAATAGAGTACGAGAGGAAGCTTGCAGGGAACATTAAAACGGACTGCAAAAGCTTCTATAGATATGTAAAGAGAAAAAGGTTAGTAAAGACAAAGGTAGGTCCCCTGCAGTCAGAATCAGGGGAAGTCATAACGGGGAACAAAGATATGGCAGACCAATTGAACAAGTACTTTGGTTCGGTATTCACTAAGGAGGACACAAACAACCTTCTGGATATAAAAGGGGTCAGAGGGTCTAGTAAGAAGGAGGAACTGAGGAAAATCCTTATTAGTCGGGAAATTGTGTTGGGGAAATTGATGGGATTGAAGGCCGATAAATCCCCAGGGCCTGATGGTCTGCATCCCAGAGTACTTAAGGAGGTGGCCTTGGAAATAGCAGATGCATTGACAGTCATTTTCCAACATTCCATAGACTCTGGATTAGTTCTTATGGAGTGGAGGGTAGCCAATGTAACCCCACTTTTTAAAAAAGGAGGAAGAGAGAAAACAGGGAACTATAGCCTGACATCAGTAGTGGGTAAAATGATGGAATCAATTATTAAGGATGTCATAGCAGCGCATTTGGAAAGAGGTGACATGATAGGTCCAAGACAGCATGGATTTGTGAAAGGGAAATCATGCTTGACAAATCTTCTGGAATTTTTTGAGGATGTTTCCAGTAGAGTGGACAAGGGAGAACCAGTTGATGTGGTATATTTGGACTTTCAGAAGGCTTTCGACAAAGTCCCACACAAGAGATTAATGTGCAAAGTTAAAGCACATGGGATTGGGGGTAGTGTGCTGACATGGATTGAGAACTGGTTGGCATTCAGGAAGCAAAGAGTAGGAGTAAATGGGTACTTTTCAGAATGACAGGCAGTGACTAGTGGGGTACCGCAAGGTTCTGTGCTGGGGCCCCAGCTGTTTACCTTGTACATTAATGATTTAGACGAGGGGATTAAATGTTGGATCTCCAAATTTGCGGATGACACTAAGTTGGGTGGCAGTGTGAGCTGCGAGGAGGATGCTATGAGGCTGCAGAGTGACTTGGATAGGTTAGGTGAGTGGGCAAATGCATGGCAGATGAAGTATAATGTGGATAAATGTGAGGTTATCCACTTTGGTTGTAAAAACAGAGGGACAGACTATTATCTGGATGGTGTCAGATTAGGAAAAGGGGAGGTACAGCGAGACGTGGGTGTCATGGTACATCAGTTATTGAAGGTTGGCATGCAGGTACAGCAGGCAGTTAAGAAAGCAAATGGCATGTTGGCCTTCATAGCGAGGGGATTTGAGTACAGGGGCAGGGAGGTGTTACTACAGTTGTACAGGACCTTGGTGAGGCCACACGTGGAGTATTGTGTTCAGTTTTGGTCTCCTAACTTGAGGAAGGACATTCTTGCTATTGAGGGAGTGCAGCGAAGGTTCACCAGACTGATTCCCGGGATGGCGGGACTGACATATCAAGAAAGATTGGATCAACTGGGCTTGTATTCACTGGAGTTCAGAAGAATGAGAGGGGATCTCATAGAAACGTTTAAAATTCTGACGGTTTTAGACAGGTTAGATGCAGGAAGAATGTTCCCAATGTTGGGGAAGTCCAGAACCAGGGGTCACAGTCTAAGGATAAGGGGTAAGCTATTTAGGACCGAGATGAGGAGAAACTTCTTCACCCGGAGAGTGGTGAACCTGTGGAATTCTCTACCACAGAAAGTTGTTGAGGTCAATTCACTAAATATATTCAAAAAGGAGTTAGATGTCGTCCTTACTACTAGGGGGATCAAGGGGTATGGCGAGAAAGCAGGAATGGGGTACTGAAGTTGCATGTTCAGCCATGAACTCATTGAATGGCAGTGCAGGCTCGAAGGGCCGAATGGCCTACTCCTGCACCTATTTTCTATGTTTCTATGTTTTTCTATGAAAGAAAGATTGTATTAAGAGAGAAAAAGGGAGACAGAAAGGAAATGTTTTTTTTTATTTTAAATTCTACATTTAAAAAATCTCCAACAGCAAATAATACCAGAAGGAATGAGATTCCATACCTGTATTAGTTAATTTTCAGTGCTAGAGTGGTTGACTGGCAGTATTTACAGTTATCATGTCATTAAAGAGGTTAAAGACTAAAATGGACAAGACTTAATTTTCTGTGGTCAGCTTGGTTCATATCTACTGTGCAAATACAGCAACTATATGCCATTCAATGCATTTCAATGGTGAACCAAACAGTGAGATGACGTTTTTGTAAAGCGAAGCAACTCTGACAGCACTTTTAAATATCCACGTTTAACTGCAAATCTGCCCCTCGCCTGAAGTTGATGTACCATTTGCATTTAAATAACAGCAAATGCCATTAGCTTCACCATTATTCTGACAACAAATTCTGACCTAATATCTACACTTACTGTAAGTAATGAATTCCAGTATATAAGTAGCATAACAGTGAGAATGTTTGCTACACAATCACAGTTTCATGAATTAAAATTCCAGAGTAATCTGTCACTGCGAACTACCAGCCACGTGTGCAATTAATTTAATGAATACTTAAATGAGGTGAGTGAGGGGCCTTATAAAACTGAGTATTTTATATCAAGGAGGAAAAACAGGTGATTTTTGTGACACTTGGAAAATGCGCTATGATACAGCTGTGTATACTGGCACTTCTATATTTATAGCAGCTATGGAACTCTTGATCTAAACAACACTTCTTGACAAGAATATATGTTCATATATGTTCATCAAAATTCAGTTACACAAAGCACATACACATATGGTTTGACTGCTGAAAACTTGGGCATTATTGGGAAGGAATTGAAAGGAGATGTCTTTTGTAAAATGGGAGGAGGCTCATGTGGAGCAGAAACACCAGCATAGACCTGTTGGGCCAAATGGCCAGTTTTTGTGCTGTAAAATTCTATGTAATTCCAGTAGTTGTAATCAATGCTCCCTTTAAGCTGCGCGGCTCTCTGGACCTTCTGCGCAGCTGGCTCTTCAATGCAAAAAACACGCATGCGAATTTTTTGAATGGGCTGCGCACCCATTGATTGTAATAGTTAACTTTCAGTGCCAGAGAGTTTGTTTGGCTGTAATTAACACGCATCCCATTGTTAAAAGAGTATGTTTAGATCATTCTATGTATCTTTCAACTTCTTTATCTAACGAGAGAAGAGTAATTGATTCTAATTGAAATAAACTGTCATGTTGTTGCATTCTTTCATTGTCACATTAATCATTGGCCTATAGTATGCCTCATGTTGTATCCCCGAACAGAAAGCTTATGCCTTATTTAGTGCTGAGTGCCCTCACTCACCGCCTCTTTGTTTTTCCCCATCTGGTTGATTGCACTTCGCTTATGTAAAATCAGTAATTGATATCAAAAGTGACAAAGCATCAGCTACTCCGATAGAATGAATAGCAAATGCCTGCATGCACACAAAACATTAACTCCACATAATGTTCTAACATCAGTCAATATTTTAATAGTAGCTCTTTGTTCTAATACTTGACCACCTTTCTTCTGAAGGAGACATGGTGAGGAACTGGATGATCACTCTTTTGTGAACTAAAATACTAAATATCCAGCTATAGTAGTTCATTTTAAAGAACGAGAAAGAACACAAGATGGTACCCAGTTTTCTCACAACTCAATTCATCTCTTCAACTTTTTTAACTTTGGTTATTTCTGGAATCTAACAAAGATGTTATTGTAAACTCTACAGAGCTTCAAATGGAATGGCAATTAGCTGTCTTGTATGTGGCTGAACATTACTGATCTCCCTCAGGGTCTTCATACGGCCAACTCAAACTGCACTATGACTACAGATTATTTTTTGTTTAAAATGACACTCCTAAACCATGTCTCATGAGCCTTAAACCTTGCGTGGACTCGGGCCTAAATGACATTTCCTCATTAATAATCCAAAGCCTCAATCAATGAGTGGCTGTCACCAATCAAGAGAAGAATGGAGTCCTTGTTCCATGGAAATGCAGGGAATAGGATGTGACAAAAAAACACAATGCTCACACATACTACTTTTCTGGATATAAGATATAATTCTTGCAATCTGGATAATCTCTCCTGCTGAAACTAAATGAAGTTCTATGAATGAAGCAAATTAGGAAGAAACCACAGGTGGTTGTTGAAGCAGAGATTGTATCATAATTTAAAAGGCAATTGGATAAGTATTTGAGAAGCAAGAGTAGAAAAGGATGTGAGGAAGGTCAAGGAAATGGGATTAGAATATCTAAACTCCTGTTGAAGAACTAGCATCTTCTCTGGCACAATGGGTGGACGACCTTCTTCTGTGCTGTAATTTTTATGTTTTACTAACAAATAATCTTCAAAAAGAAAATAAACTAATGCAGCAGACTAATACCATTCAATATAGAATTCTTAACTGAATATGTTGTCCTTCGTGAAACAACATTCCTTTAGAATTGTTAATAATGTACCTTAACATTATTTTTAAAATGGATAACATCCACACTTTGCTGGTGTGTAACCCTGTGTTTTTCACTGTGATGCTAACAATAGTGCACCTGCTTTTCCATTAAGCTAGGTTTATTTCAGTTGTGACTTTAAAAAATAAGATATTTTGTTACATGAAGAAATAGTGCTTACACTGTGTGATTGTGTTAATTTCTAGTTTAGCACAAATGCTTTCCAATGTATTAACAAAACAAATTTCAATATTAATCTTAGGAACAGTAATTAAAATAAACCACATCCTAGATGATGTTTTTGTACAACTACTTAAAAGATTTGCATCTAATTTCTCATTCTTAATAACACAATCAAAACACCATTCAGCAAAGAGAGGAATTTTATATAAAATTGTTGACTGTTCATCTGTTAATACTGCCAGCAGTAATTTCTAGCCTTATATCAGCAGGGAAGACAGTTGTAAAGATTTGGTGATTTAGGATTTCCTAAAATCCTATAAAGAAAAATATTTTATTGGGTGGCATGGCAGTGTAATATGTAATATGTTGGAGGATCAATTATTTCTCTAGATCCTAAACTCCACCCTGGCCTCTGGCTTAGCACATCACTATAGAAACACGGCTGCGATTGGGAACTCAGCCCCACTACCATTAACATCAGCATCTTGACTCTTGTTTGCTTCTTGGTGATGAGTCAAGAGCCGCTTTGGAGGTGACCTGCAAGTAGGCCAGAGAAGAAAGTGGACTGGGAGGACTACTAAGGGGAGAAAGCCAGAAGAACAAAAAGGAAGCTAACATACCCTAATAATGTACAAATCTTAAAAGGTATTTTTTTTAAATCACAGAAATATTACAGGCCTATGGCTAAACATAATCTAAAACACCACAACAGTTAGGAATTATAAATTAGTAAGTTTATGCTTAATACACACAATATGATGGACCTGGAATTAAGCTATAGGATGGGAACCAACTTTTATATAAAAATAAAAAAAGACGGGATTTATATAACGCCTTTCACGACCACCAGACGTCTCAAAGCGCTTTACAGCCAATGAAGTACTTGGAGTGTGGCCACTGTTGTAATGTGGGAAACGCAGCAGTCAATTTGCGCACAGCAAGTTTCCACAAACAGCAATGTGATAATGACCAGATAATCTGTCTTTCTTATGTTGTTTGAGGGATAAATATTGACCAGGACACCGGGGATAACTCAGCCTGCTCTTCTTCGAAATAGTGCCATGGGATCTTTTACGTCCACCTGAGAGAGCAGGCGGGGCCTCAGTTTAACGTCTCATCTGATAACACCTTATAATGTCATGAGGACATTTCAAAGTGCTTCACAACCAATAAATTACAACACAATTAATAAATTAATACCAGCTTATGAACATTTAAAACATTCACCTGATTTTTTCAATGAATTGGTTAATGCCTCTGCTGAAATAGAGGATGATGGAATTCCAGGCGATAGCATTGAGCATTCATACGACTATAAATCTTGTTATTTCAAAGCCACAAAATTTCAAAATCCAAACATTTCAGTCATCATCCAGCTTCTCATGCTCTCTAGTATTTTTTTCTGTGTTCGTGTGCTCTAATTTGAGCTGAAAGTTATTTATTTGTTCAACCTTCTCAGCATTTTTCAGATGTATGTCACTTGCAGTCCAGTTTCAGATTCCCATTGTTCTAGCATCTTTTTTCCTGTTGTATTGATCAGAGTTAAGGAGGCCAACTGATACATGTGCCTCCTGGGGTAACTGATCGACAGATATTTATGTTTTTTCTAGCAGGGTTTAATTCCAGATACTCATGCACTGAACTCTGCTCTTCACCCCAGTGCTCTGCAGTAAACGAGGGGGGGGTGGTGGCAAAGGGGGCTTGTCAGTATATAATTTACATGATCCTGAAATTGATGTCCTCTGTAAAAACTTGGATATTTTCAAATTGGACAACATATAGAGGATAACTCTCACTCCCCAGAAACTGGCCTGCATGATTATCTTTTGCCCATATAAATCAGGAAAAATATTTTGCAACAGCCATGAACCACTGCCTGCAAAGTTTAAAATCCCAGAACAGGCTGGGGCTCTTTTCTCTCGAAAAGAGAAGGCTAAGGTGTGATCTAAAATTATGAAGGGGTTTGCTAGGGTAGACATAGGGAAGATGTTTCCATTTGCGAGAGCGTCCAAAACTAGAGGACACTCATAATAAGGTAGTCACTAATAAATCCAATAATGAAATTCAGCAGAAAGTTCTTTACCCAGAGAGTAGTTAGAATGTGGAACTTGTTATCACACAAAGTAAATTTAAGAGGAAGCTCGATAAGTACACGAGGGCGAAAGAAATAGGATATGCAGAAAGGTTAGATGAAGTGGGGTGGAAGGAGGCTCCTGTTGAGCATAAACCAGTTGGGCCGAATAGTTGTGCTGTAAATGCTATGTCGTTGAGATATAATCTATTCTCATGCTGAACTACATTTTTTTTCTACGTTCAAATGGAAATTAACGTTTAGCCGAGCAGTTGACATTTCTATATCTCAATTAACTGAAATGATTTTGGATTCAACTATACAGAAGCGGAAAGTATTATTCAACAGTGAAGACCTGATCGTTTGTTTCAAAACGCCTAGTTAAAAATAGACGGAATGAACAATGCACTGAAAGAACAGTACACCAAAGGTGAACAATGCCAGCAGGCAACAGCTGCAGATGAAAAATGCTGAGAATTGTTGAGCATTGACATCAGCGAGATGGTGTGATTACTTACAGCAGTTTTAGTAAGATCGCAAAGCCGTAACAATTCTGACAGTTTCAAGTTCAAGCGACGTCTTCTGATTTCAGGAAAATGCTAGACAGAAATCAATTTTGAGCGCTGCATTTTAAGTAGCTTCTGCTTGCTGGCTGCTATCGACATATTTAATCATGTGCTAATCGTTTATGAGCACATTGAAAGCAAACGACCAGGGGTCGACTGTACAACGTTCATTCAGTAGGTCACATTATATATATTTGCATAAAACAAATCCTCTCCAGTTTCTAATCTAACATGGGCAATGCACAGCTGTAATTTTTTAATCCATTGCTTAATTTATAAGGAATGTATCCCATACCAGGGCTTATATATAAATGAATTCTTTTTATGTTTTTTTCAAAAATGCACAAGCACTTCTCGCTCTCTCTCACATACACACACATAGATGGGAGAAATTAGTTGATTATAGTAATTAGCTTTCTGATTGGCAATTCCCCATCATCGCATTGACGGATACCACGGAATGAGTTCGTCGTGTTACATGGAGAAAAAAATTGGTCAACAGATTAAAAACTTCACCTCTCAGTTCAGACGCAACTTAAAATGGTTCTTATCTGAGAACAATCTTGTTATTAAACTGCGCAATCCAGTGCATAATCGATTGTTAAATAGGATACTTACTCAGAAAAATAAATCTTGTAAAAGTGATCTATTGCGCCTTGGTTTCGGGATCATATGTCTCCCAATTTCCCCGAAGCGAATATTTCTAATGCAACAGCGTTGTCTGGCATTGGTTGCAACACATTATTGCATCGCATTCTGCAGCTTCACAAGTAGTGCAAAGACAAACAAATCGCAATGTTCTTCACGCGTTCGATGCGAGGAATATTACCTCATGCTGTATGGGTGCTCAGTTCACAGCTATCGTATTCACTCATCTTTCAGTAGAAAGGGCTCACAGACTGCCAGTCAGAGCCATGTGATGAAGCAGCGCTGGGGCTGAGAGATCTGCAGCGTCCCCTGCAGTGACTTCCATTGGCGATGGGTCCAACTCTTCAAAGTAGCCGCCTCTCAACTGTAGAACTGTTACCCCGCCTTGTGAACTGGTGAGGGGATGTTTACAGTTCGATCAATCTTTATCACATTCCACAGAAATATGAAAAAAAATCATCTGGTATCAGTCGAGAGCTGTGTAAAAGACAAGTAACTACAGGTCTATATAATGCAATGGCTAATGTGGTGCTGGGAGATGGACACATACTCTTTAAAGCTGGTCAGTGGGGCCAATAAAGTGCGCTTAACACTCACTTTGCCTGTCTTCCCCTGGGGATTGGGAAGACATGTCACATTTCAGCCCAGTTTACACGGTTACACGTTGGAACATTGAATGGCTGGAACAGAGCTTCGGATAAAGGGTAATTGTGCATGGGTGTGTGGAGGAAATGGGCTCGATACAACAAGATTAACAACTTGCATTTGTATAGCGCCTTTGAAGTAATAAAGTGCCCCAGGATGTTTCACAGAGTAGAGGCAAACCAAGCGGCAGCGGAAGAATTCGAAGACAGGTTTTGAGAAAGCTTTTGAAGGCAGAGGCTTCAACACTGGTGACCTGTGGAATCAAGTTGGGGGTGGAGAGAAGCATCTGGATGTGGGCACCGTGCCTCTGGATGGTCTTTCAGGGACAACATATAAACAAGGAAGTAGAGGATGAGAACCATGAGGTAAGGTGCTACATAAATTAAAGTTCTCTCTCGCTATCGCCCTCTGTTCATGTTTAGTAAAGAAGCATTGTATTTATATAATGTATTATTATGTCTGTCAAAAATGTCTCAAAATGCTTTATATAGGGATATAATGTATAGGACTGAGAAAAAAAAACCATTACACCCAATTGTCTGTCCCAGCAGCACAATGAATCATCTTGAAGAGCAGTGAATAGTGTTATGTAGGTAAATGAAGCAATCATTTGGCACACGGCAAAATTCTACAAACAGCAATGCAATGGCCAATCAATCTTCTTTCTTGGAATGGAAAAGAATTAAACCAGAATGGATGGCAGCAAGAAGTTCAGAAAGAAAAATGAGCAGTAAGACCGAAAGAGACATATGCAGGCAACGAATAACATGCCAAAAAAGGCCTAACTGACAGCCCACAGGTGTGAGAGGGAGTTCTGTATGTGCTAAATAGTTCCAGTAAGGGCACACAACATTCAAAAAACACATACCACAAACCACTACTGCAAACCCTGCAGGTGTAGCATCTTAGATATTCCACCACCAAACACATCTAGCCTGAACAATGCTGTCTCTCTCTCTCTCTCTCTAACTATAAACATAACATAACAAATAGGAGCAGGAGTAGGCCATATGGCCCCTCAAGCCTGCTCCACCATTTAATACGATCATGGCTGATCCGATCATGGACTCAGGTCCACTTCCCTGCCCGCTCCCCATAACCCCTTATTCACTTATCGTTAAGAAACTGTCTATCTCTGTCTTAAATTTATTCAATGACCCAGCTTCCACAGCTCTCTGTGGTAATGAATTCCACAGACTTACAACCCTCTGAGAGATGAAATTCCTCCTCATCTCAGTTTTAAATGGGCGGCCCCTTATTCTAAGATTATGCCCCCTAGTTCTAGTCTCCCCTGTCAGTGGAAACATCCTCTCTGCATCCACCTTGTCAAGCCCCCTCATAAGCTTATACATTTTGATAAGATCACCTCTCATTCTTCTGAGTTTCAATGGGTAGAGGCCCAACCTACTCAACCTTTCCTCATAAGTCAACCCCCTCATCTCCGGAATCAACCTAGTGAACCTTCTCTGAACTGCCTCCAAAGCAAGTATATCCTTTTGTAAATATGGAAACCAAAACTGTACGCAGTATTCCAAGTGTAGCCTCACCAATACCCTGTATAACTAGCAAGACTTCCCTGCTTTTATACTCCATCCTCTTTGCAATAAAGGCCAAGATTCCATTGGCCTTTCTGATCACTTGCTGTACCTGCGTACTATCCTTTTGTGTTTCATGCACAAGTAGCCCCAGGCCCCACTGTACTGCAGCAGTTTGCAATTTTTATCCATTTAAAAAATAACTTGCTCTTTGATTTTTTTTCTGCCAAAGTGCATAACCTCATACTTTCCAACATTATACTCCATCTGCCAAATTTTTGCCCACTCACTTAGCCTGTCTATGTCCTTTTGCAGATTTTTTGTGTCCTCCTCACACATTGCTTTTCCTCCCATCTTTGTATCGTCAGCAAACTTGGCTACGTTACACTCGGTCCCTTCTTCCAAGTTGTTAATACTGATCCCTGTGGCACCCCACTAGTTACTGGTTGCCAACCCGAGAATGAACCATTTATCCCGACTCTCTGTTTTCTGTTAGTTAGCCAATCCATTATCCATACTAATACATTACCCCCAACCCCATGACCTTTTATCTTGTGTAGTAACCTTTATGTGGCACCTTTTCACATGCCTTCTAGAAGTCCAAATACAACACATCCACTGGTTCCCCTTTATCCAACCTGTTCGTCACATCCTCAAAGAATACCAGCAAGTTTGTCAAACATGACTTCCCCTTCATAAATCCATACTGACTCTGCCTGACTGAATTATGTTTTTCCAATTGTCCTGCTACTGCTTCTTTAATAATGGACTCCAACATTTTCCCAACCACAGATGTTAGACTAACTGGTCTATAGTTTCCTGCTTTTTGTCTGCCTCCTTTTTTAAATCGTGGTGTTCCAATCTCCAGGGAATTTTCGTAAGTTACAACCAATGCATCCACTATCCCTGCCGTTACTTCCCTTAAGACTCCAGGATGCAAGCCATCAGGTCCAGGGTATTTATCCGCCTTTAGTCCCATTTTCTTACTGTGTACCTGTCATGTATTCAACTATCATTGTAACCCATGTATAAGCTGACCTAAGTTGTACACCTTGAGAACATTGACCACAAGGGGTGAACTTGTGGGAGACAATCCTAACCTGGACTTTCAGGTATAAAAGGGGAAGCTCCACCCACCTTCATCACTTGAGGTCTTGGTAATAAAGGTAACTGGTCACAGAGTGACCTTCTCTCAAGTATGGGCCTCGTGTGCATTTATACTGTATAGTAAGGACATATCATTGGCAACGAGAAACTGGGATTTAAACCACGCGAGCATGGCCACTAGCAGCACAGAAGAGAGGTACTGTGTTGGTGATGATTGGGACGACTTTATTGAGAGACTACAGCAAAGTTTTGTCACTAAGGAATGGTTGGGACAGGATTCGGCCGACAAACGCAGGGCTCATCTCCTGACGGTTTGTGGATCCAGAATATAATCCCTGATGAAGGACCTTCTAGCGCCAGAGAAGCCAGTGTACAAGACGTTGAAGAGCTCAGTAAGTTGATTGGGGAACACCTTAAACTGGCGAGCAGCATGCACATGGCGAGACACCGGTTTTACACGCACCGGCGGCGAGAAGGGCAAAGCGTTCCAGACTTCATGGCAGATCTCCGGCGACTGGCGAGCCTATGTAAGTTCCCAGATGCATACAGAGCATAGATGCTACGAGACTTTTTTATTGAGGGCATCGGGCACGCTGGAGTTTTCAGGAAACTGATTGAGACCAAAGACTTGACCTTGGAAGCAGCGGGTCTGATAGCCCAGACATTTATCTCAGGGGAGGAAGAGACCAGAATGATGTATGACAAAAATCTTGGCTCAAATGTGGCTAGCTGAATGGTGATTCATGCCATCGCAATGGACAATGCGGCCAGTAATGGGGCCATCAACACTTGTTAATGGTGCGCTTAAGGACAGTTACAGAGACAGTCAGAGACGATCGACTGGTATTGGACCTTTTGTTTCCAACAATGGGGCCTCCAGCTCATGCTGGAGGTGTGGAGGCAAACACCCAGCCAGAGCTTGAATGTATCAGCAATATACCTGCAGAAACTGCAACGTCAGCGGTCACTTGGCGCATATGTGCAGGAAGCCTGCAGCCAGGTTGATGTACGAGGAGGACGGGCCCGATGTAAGCCCTACAAGGCCAAATGAATACTGGGGGAAATCGCTGGAAGCTGAAGTTCAGCGAGTTCATGTGGAGCACATATGCAGTTCATACACCAGGACGCCACCGATAATGATAAAAGTGCTCCTCAATATTAATGGAGCTAGACACGGGGGCCAGCCAGTCCTTGATGAGTATCAAACAGTTTGAAAGGTTTTGGCCAGGAGGAGGTGCTACGCAGACTGGACCGGGTAGGACTGCGACTGAAAAAGGCGAAGTGCGTCTTCTTAGCTCCAGAGGTAGAATTCCTGGGGAGGAGGGTAGCAGCAGACGGGATCAGACCTACTGCGTCCAAAACGGAAGCGATCCAGAGAGCACCCAGACCCCGTAACACGACGGAGCTGCGTTCGTTCCTGGGGCTCCTGAACTATTTTGGTAACTTTCTTCCCAAATTGAAGAATGACCTTCTCTCAAGTATGGGTCTTATGTGCATTTATACTGTATAATAAGGACATATCAGTACCAACTCCTTAGTGATTGTGATTGTGTTAAGTTCCTGAGGCCCCTATAGCCTGTTGACTGTCCACTGTTGGGATATTTTTAGTGTCCTCTACCTTAACGACTGATTCAAAGTATTTGTTCAGAGTTTCTACCATCGCCATATTCTCCATCACTAATTCCCTGGTCTCGTCCTCTAAGGGACCAACATTTACTTTAGCCACTCTTTTCCTTTTTATATGCCGATAGAAACTCTTGCTATCTGTTTTTATATTTCGTGCTAGTTTACTTTCATTGTCTATCTTCCCTTTCTTAATCATTTTTTTAGTCATTCTTTGCTGGTTGGCAGACAGGAAGCAGAGAGTCGGGATAAACAGGTCCTTTTCAGAATGGCAGGAGGTGACTAGTGGAGTGCCGCAGGGCTCAGTACTGGGACCCCAGTTCTTTACAATATACATTAATGATTTTGATGAAGGAATTGAGTGTAATATCTCCAAGTTTGCAGATGACACTAAACTGGGTGGCGGTGTGAGCTGTGAGGAGGACGCTAAGAGGCTGCAGGGTGACTTGGACAGGTTAGGTGAGTGGGCAAATGCATGGCAGATGCAGTATCATGTGGATAAATGTGAGGGTTTTCCATTTTGTGGGCAAAAACACGAAGGCAGAATATTATCTGAATGGCGGCAGATTAGGAAAAGTGGAGATGCAACGAGACCTGGGTGTCATGGTTCATCAGTCATTGAAAGTTGGCATGCAGGTACAGCAGGCAGTGAAGAAGGCAAATAGCATGTTGGCCTTCATAGCTAGGGGATTTGAGTATAGGAACAGGGAGGTCTTACTGCAGTTGAACAGGGCCTTGGTGAGGCCTCACCTGGAATATTGTGTTCAGTTTTGGTCTCCTAATCTGAGGAAAGACGTTCTTGCTATTGAGGGAGTGCAGCGAAGGCTCACCAGACTGATTCCCGGGATGGCTGGACTGACATATGAGGAGAGACTGGATCAGCTGGGCCTTTATTCACTGGAGTTTAGAAGGATGAGAGGGGATCTCATAGAAACGTATAAGATTCTGACAGGACTGGACAGGTTAAATGTGGGAAGAATGTTCCTGATGTTGGGGAAGTCCAGAACCAGGGGACATAGTCTTAGGATAAAGGGTAGGCCATTTAGGTCTGCGATGAGGTGAAACTTCTTCACTCAGAGAGTTGTTAACCTGTGGTATTCCCTGCCGCAGAGTTGTTGATGCCAGTTCATTGGATATATTCAAGAGGGAGTTAGGTATGGCCGTTACGGCTAAAGGGATCAAGGGGTATGGCGAGAAAGCAGGAAAGGGTTACTGAGGGAATGATCAGCCATGATCTTATTGAATGGCAGTGCAGACTCGAAGGGCCGAATGGCCTACTACTGCACCTATTTTCTATGTTTCTATGTTTCTGTGTTTGCTAGCTTTTAAAAGCTTCCCAATCTTCTATCCTCCCACTAATTTTGGCCACTTTCTATGCCCTTGTTTTTAATTGGATACTCTCCTTTATTTCTTTAGTTAGCCACAGATGGCTATCTTTTCTTTTACATCCTTTCCTTCTCACTGGAATATATATTTTTTGAGAATTGTGAAATATCTCCTTAAATGTACGCCACTGTTTATCAACCGTCTTACACTTTAATCTATTTTCCTAGTCGGCTTTAGCCATTCTTGTGTAGTCCTCATACCTGTGTAGTCTCCTTTATTTAAGCTTAGTACACTGGTTTGAGATTCAACTTTCTCGCCCTCCACCTGAATTTGAAATTCAACCATGCTATAATCACTCATTCCAAGGGGATCCTTTACTAGGAGATTGTTTATTAATCCTGTCTCATTCCACAGGACCAGATCTAAGATAGCCTGCCCTCTGATTGGTTCCGTTACATACTGCTCAAGGAACCCATGCCTTATGCACTCTACGAACTCTTCCTCAAGGCTACCCTGACCAATTTGATTTGCCCAATCAATATGGAGGTTAAAATCACCCATGATTATTTGCACTCATCTGCCAAAGAATATTTTCAGCTCTGCTTATATATCATCAAAGGCAGTCCCTCGAGTCGAGGATGACTTGCTTCCACGTCAAAAAGTTCACGGGTGTTTCAATGAAGGACCTAATATTCCAGGTCCCAAACTACATTTTGAAGGGTGGAAGATGCCTGTGCATAGATTATTTTAATGTATGGCGGCCGTTGCACATCAGTCACCATACGGGCTTGACAGAGCTAGGTCTTGGTCGGCAAGGATTACCCAAGATGACTGGAGACCTGCTCTGCTGTACGGACCTAGTGCGCACACATATCGCAGTGTGGGCTGGTTCGTGCTGCCCCTGGGTCCTCACCGCTATTGGGACCCCATCACATCCATCCACAGTCTCTTGCCGCTCCTTCGCCCCGACCTCGCCGCTCCTGCTGTATCTGCCCATACTCCAATCACCGACCTGGATCTTGGTGACGTCCCTTTTCACTGCCATTACTCTCCTGCTCCAGCATGTGCTGCTCCCTGGAATGGTATGCCTCCATGCTGCTCCTTCCGCTCCCCGGCCTGCTCCGATGGCTGAGCGGCCCCCGGCCTGCGAACCTTTAAAGATGAGTGTGCTAGAATGCCCAAATCTCTTTCTGTCTTCACCTTCTTTAGTGCTTATCCCTGATGCATGAATGATTGTTGAGCATTTACCCTACCCACGTGCATAACAGTGCACTTATCTAAGTTACACACAGTTTGCCAGTCATGAGATCAATCTCCCAAAAGAGTAAGATCTGCCTGAAGCAGACAGGACCTGAATACATGCACAAATCTCGGTATTCTTTGCAAATTTTTCCCGATGACAGAAGTTAGGCTATTTTCTGTCTCCCTCCTTTTTTAAATAGAAGTGTTACATTTGTGGTTTTCCAATCTTCTGGGACCTCCCCCGAATCCAGGGGACATTGGTAGATTACAACCAATGCACCCACTATCTCTGCAGCCACTTCTTCACATACCCTAGGATGCAAGCCATTAGGTCCAGGGTACTTGTCCACCTTTAGTCCCATTATTTTACAAGTACCACTTCTTTAGTGATAGTGATTGTTTTTAGCTCCTCCCTCTCTATAGCCTCTTGATTATCCACTATTGGGATGTTTTTAGCATCCTCTACCGTGAAGACCGATACAAAATATTTGTTCAAAGTTTCTGCCATTTCCCTGTACCCCATTATTAATTCCCCAGTCTCATCCTCTAAGGGACCAACATTTACTTTAACCACTCTTTTCCATTTTTTTCCTGGTATCAGTCATAATATAATGAGCTGGATTGGGAGTGGGCTGGCAGTGCGTAGGCAGCAAACTGTTATAGATGGATTTGAGTTGGTTTGGATACCGGTCAGCAGTGAGGTCCCGCAGGAGTTGGTGTTGCGTCTGTTGCGCTTTACTATTTTTATTAATGATCTGGATGTAGGTGATGGCGGCACAATCTGCAAAATTGCAAAGGTTATATGTCGTGCAATTAACTGTATCCCTAAGTACTTGATAATGCAATGTGGCCACATATATAGAAACATAGAAATCTACAGTGCAGAAGGAGGCCATTTCGGCCCATCGTGTCCACGCCGGCCGACAAAGAGCCACACGGCCCTCGGTCAGCAGCCTTGAAGGTTACATATAAACCTATGAACAATAAACAATGGTGGAAAGGTAAATAACATTTGGCCCAACTAGTCTGCTCCACACAACTGCAATACCCCATGCATTGCAACATTTTACCCTCCACCCCAACCAGAGCCATGTGATCTCCTGGGAGAGGCAAAAAAACAGATAAAAACCCAGGCCAATTGGGGAAAAACATCTGGGAAAATTCTTCTCTGACCCATCCAGGCAATTGAAACTAGACCAGGAGATCACTCTGGCCGTATTCGATTCCCTGAAGTACTTACCATCTTATCTGCGCCAGCCAAGAAGAGGTTATCCAGCCTAATCCCACTTACCAGCTCTGTTGGGCGGGCCACATTGTCTGCAAGACTCCTAAAGGGAACACTCTACTCGGAACTCTTACACGACAAGTGAGCCCTAGGTGGGCAGAGGAAATGTTTCAAGAACACCCTCAAAGCCTTTTTGATAAAGTGTAACATCCCCACCGACACCTGGGAGTCCCTGGCCAAAGACCGCCCTAAATGGAAGAAGAGCATCTGGGAGGATGCTGAGCACCTCGAGTCTCGTCGCCGAGAACATGCAGAAAACAAGCACAGGCAGTGGAAGGAGCGTGCGGCAAACCAGACTCCCCACCCACCCTTTCCTTCAACGACTGTCTGTCCCACCTGTGGCAGAGACTGTAATTCCTGTATTGGACTGTTCAGTTACCTGAGAACGCATTTTTGGAATGGAAGCAAGTCTTCCTCGATTTCGAGGGACTGCCTATGATGATGACTTACCAGCTCTAGGTCCGTAACCCTGCAGGTTACAGTACTTCAAGTGCACATCTAAGTACCTTTTAAATGTGGTGCGGGTTTCTGCATCCACCGCCCTTCCAGGCAGTGAGTTTGAGACCCTCACAACCCTCTGCGTGAAGAAGCTTCCCCTCAAATCACCTCTCAACCTTCCACCAACCACTTTAAAACTATGCCCCCTCGTAATTGATCCGTCCACCAAGGGAAATAGGCCCTTGCTATCTATTTTATCCAGGCCCCTCAACACTTTATACACCTCAATGAGGTCTCCTCTCTGCCTCCTCTGTTCCAAAGAGAACAAACCCAGCCTATCCAATCTGTCCTCATAGCTAAGATTCTCCATTCCAGGCAGCATCCTCGTAATTCTCCTCTGCACCCTCTCCAGTGCAATCACGTCCTTCCAATAATACGGCGACCAGAGCTGCATGCAATATTCCATCTGCGGCCTAACCAGAGTATTATATAATTTAAGCATAACCTCCCTGCTCTTGTATTCTGTGCCTCAGTCAATAAAGGCAAGCATTCCGTATGTCTTCTTAACCACCTTATTCACCTGGCCTGCTACTTTTAGGGATCTGTGGACAAACACTCCAAGATCCCTTTGTTCATCTACACTATTAAGTGGCCTACCGCTTAATGTGTATAGCTTTTCCTTATTAGCCCTCCACAAGTGCATCACCTCACACTTCTCTGAATTAAATTCCATTTACCACTGTTCTGCCCACCTGACCAGTAGATTGATATCCTCCTGCAGTCCATGACTTTCCTCTTCATTATCAACCACACAACCAATTTTAGTTTCATCTGCAAGCTCCTTAATCATTTCCCCTATATTCAAATCTAGATTATCCTTGTCCTTATCCATAACTACCTTGAATCTGACTGAATTATGGTCACTAGCACCCAAGTGTTCTGCCACTGATACCCCTTCCACCTGCCCAGCTTCATTCCCCAAAACTAAATCCAGAACCGCCCCCTCCTGTGTTGGGCTTGTACATACTGTCTAAAAAAGTTCTCTTGAATGCATTTTAAGAATTCCGCACCCTCTATACCCTTCACACTATTTTTATCCCAATCAATATTAGGAGAGTTGAAATCCCCTACTATTACTGTCCTATGGTTTTTGGACTTCACAGAAATTTGCCTACATATTTGCTCTTCTATCTCCCTCCCACTGTTTGGGTGTCTATAATACACGCCCAGCAGTGCGATCGCCCTTTTTTTATTTTTCAGTTCGACCCATATGGCCTCATTTGATGATCCCTCTAACATATCATCCCTCCTCACAGCTGTAATAGTTTTTTAATCAATACCACGACCCGCCCTCCCTTTTTACCCCACTGTCTGTCTTGACTGAAAATCTTGTAACCAGGAATATTTAGCTGCCAAACCTGCCCTCTTTCAGCCATGTCTCTGTAATGGCTATAATGTCATACTCCCAAATATCTACCTGTGCTCTCAGCTCATCCGCCTTATTCGCTATACTCCTTGCATTTAAGTATATACCATTTAGCACAGGAAGGAAGAGCTTCTTGATTATTACTTACCAACCCTTGTTTCCTCTGTCTTACAGATTCACTTTCTACATTCTTGCTTTCCAATTTCAGCCATATTTCCTTCCCTATTGAATTGATTCTCAGGTTCACATCTCCCTGCCAATCTAGTTTAAACTCTCCCCAACAGCACTAACAAATCTCCCCGCGAGGTGCAATCCGTTCAGTTTGTACAGGTCCCATCTCCCCCAGAAGCGGTCCCAATGCCTCAAGAATTTAAAGCCATCCCTCCTACAACAACTCTCCAGCCACGCATTCATCCTCTCTATCCTTTTATTCTTGTTCTCATTCGCACATGGCACTGGTAGTTACCCGGAGATTACTACCTTTGAGGTCATACCTTTAATTTTTCTCCAAACTCCCTAAATTCTGCCTGCAGGACCTCAACCCTCTTTCTACCTATTTCATTGGTCTCGATATGGACCACGACTTCTAGCTGTTTACCCTCCCCCCCCAGAATGCCCTGCGTTCGTTCTGTGATATCCTTGATCCTGGCACCAGGGAGGCACCATACCATTCTGGAGTCACGTCTATGGCTGCAGAAACACCTCTCTATTCCCCTAACTATTGAATCCCCTAACACTACAGCTCTTTTATTCTTTGTCCCTCCCCCCTGTGCAGCTGAACCACTCGTGATGTCTTGGACTTGGCTCTGGATGCACTCCCCAGAGGCACCATCACCTTCATCGGTGCTCAGAAGAGAATATCGGTTGGAAAGCGAAATGGACTCACGGGGGAATCCTGCACTACCTGCCTAGCATTCGTCCTCCGTCTAGTGTTCACCCACTTCCCCTCTACCTGCATGCTTCTAAACTGCGGGGTGACCACCTCTTGAAATGTGCTATCCACGTAGCTCTCAGCCTTGCAGATGCAGTGTGTTGCCTCCAGCCGCCGCTCAAGCTCCAAAACGCAGAGCTTGAGTAGTTGAAGCTGGAGACACCTCCTGCACACATGGTTGTCTAGGCCACACGAAGTGTCCAGGACTTCCCACATGCCGCAGGACATGCACTCCATGGGACTGAGCTGCCCTACCATCCCTCTAATTAGACTTTTGTGGTTATAAAAGAGGAAGAGAGATACTTACCAATCAAACAGCCAATCACTTACCTGCCCAGATGAGGGCTGTGAGCTCCTCGCCAGAAGTGAACTTCTCACTGACCTCCAACTCGCGGACTCCTGACCTCCCGAACTCTCAGACCTCCAGGCCTCCCGAACTCTCGGACTCCTGACCTCCCGAACTCTCGGACCTCCTTGCCTCCCAAACTCGCCATGATATACTTGCATATGAGTAAAAGGAAATATGGACATAGGAGAAAATAATTTACAAAATGGGAACGAGAATAAATGTTAAAAAAGGGGTATAGTAGAGTAAGCGGCTACATTACTGGACTAATAATTCAGAGAACGATAGTTCAAATCCCACCGTGTCAGTTTGAGACAAAAGCAAAATACTGCTCATGCTGGAAATCTGAAATAAAAACAGATGTCCTGAAACGTTATCTCTGCTTCTAGCTCCACAGATGCTGCATGACCTGCTGAGTAGTTCCAGCATTTTCTGTTTTTGTGTCAGTTTGAGAATTTAAATTCAGTTTATTTTAAAAAGCTGGAAATAAAAAGCTGGTATCAGTAAGAGTGACCATGAAGCTGTTGGATAGTTGTGAAAACCCAACAGGTTCACTAATGTTCTATAGGGAAGGAAAGCGGCTGTCCTTACCTGGTCTATGTGACTCGTAATTGTCCTCTGAAATGGGCGAGCAAGTCACTCAGTTGCATCAAATTGGTGCAAAAAAAAGATTCTGCAGTGGTTCAAGAAGAAGGCCCACCACCACCTTCTCAGGGTAACGAGAGAAGCTGGCCTTGACAGCAATGCTCAGAACCTGAGAATGATTACATTTAAAATACTTTGAATGTACATACAGGCAACTCTCGATTATCCAGGTCCCTCGGGGATTGGGCTATTCCGGGAAAACGATTTTTCCATTCGGGTGAGTCGACATTTTAAAGTTAAAACTTTAATGAATAAATACAATCGTTAGGGCGAGTTTACATTTATAAGTTAAAACTTTAATGAATCAATACAATCAGCTACAAACAGTAACAAAAGATGGACATTACCAGCATGCATGTCCAGGTTCTGTGCCTGGAACCCGGTGCCGGCACTGCCCTCGTTCCCAACGTCAGCAGCGGCCGCGAGAGACAGCGGCTGCAGCAGCGCACCCGCACACCAGCAAAGCAAGGGCAGAGAGGGGGATTTTTACGGTGAGTGAGAGAGAGAGAGAATGAGCAAATATAAATGAGCACAGTGTTTGGAAGGTGATTTTTCCAAATTATTTGGAGCTGCTTTTTCACTTGTTAGCAACAGAATTTTAAATCCCGTTACAATAGTTTCCCGTTGGATCTGTGTACGGATAATCGAGAGTTGCCTGTATATGCAAGTGCTGTATGAAATGTGTGTCCGAACTTTTGTCTTTGTTGGCCACTTGGGTGCATACCATGGAACCTTGAGCCCACATATAAAATTTAAATCCAGGTTCCCGCTATTTTATACCTATCTCAAATTGCTGATATCAACAGATCTTGGTACTTTGATTGAGAATGAAAGCATCAAAAGAGACAACAGCACAAAAACAGCCGATTATCTGGTCATTATCATATTGCTGTTTGTGGGGGCTTGCTGTGTGCAAATTGGCTGCTGCGATTCCTACACTACAACAGTGTCTACACATAAAATAAAAAGCTGTAAAGTTGCTTTGGGACATCCGGTGGTCATGAAAGACGCTGTATAAATGCAAGCCTTTCTTTTCTTTATGGTGGCATCTTCAGCATCACTCACCGGATTGGCAGAGCCAGGTCCGCTTTTGGGAAACCCGAGCAGAGGTTCTGGCACGAACGGTTAGTCTGCCAAAAAGAGTCATTGAATACCAAGCTGTTATCCTCACCACCCTGCTATATATGACTTGACCATTTCCATTTGCACTATCTACAATGTATTGCTGACATCAAGGCCGTGCGTGCAGGTTTGGAGATGGGACGGCTGTAAAAATAGCGGAAATAGGCAGTGCGTCAGGATCCCGCCTCCTCTCGCCGTTAACGCAGACAGGTTTCCCAGCGCGACAAGGACCCGATCAGCAGAGGTGGGTGACCTAATTCAATTCATTAACTGCTTGTTATCCGATCTGTAAGAGAGTTTTTAACTGCAGCGTCTGAATTGAACCGAATGACCACGGAAAGCACGCAGCTCGAGGAACCTCGCCTGTGTAGAGGAAGCAGAAGCTCAGTGGCATTTGTGCAAGTGCATTCATTGACAGCTGGGAAAACCATATCAATATACACACCTTACACCTCATTAGTTGCCTAAGGGAAAGGCGCTTGCTGACTCCATTTTGTGCACAGATTTAAGTTTCTGGAGTTTGCAAGTAATTTCTGCAACCTTGGAAGCCACTCTTAGCACATTGCTAGTCAGAATTACAACATTGAGGGATTGGCCCTCTGATCGCTACTTGACCTGCCATCTATGACATCAGCTTATACTGTCTCACTTTGGTCCTCAGAACTGGACCAAGATAAGCACAAGCACTGGCAGCCTTCTCCTTAATGACCTGATGCTCCACAGTAGAGAGGGGATTAGCGGGTTTTGGAGCCCGTGAGGGCCCCACGGAAGACTGCTCCTCCTGTGACTGTGCAGGGGCAGACGCAGCCATTGGGATCTGAGGAAACATGTGGACCTCTGATTGATGGGAGGCAATGGAAGAGAACTGTGAGCGCTTTGAGAGGAGCCCCCACTTCCATAACCCCTCTTATCATTATCCCTCTCATGGGCCACCCGCACTTTCCTGTTAGCAAAGAGATGGAGAGCACCTTGCTGCACAGCAGTGGGGCCATGAGGGCCCAAGTCTACGTTTAGATCCCTCCTAGAGAGGTCTATGAGCCTCTGTCACCTGTTCTGCATAGCTAACATGTGCTCATGTGAGTGGCGCATTAGCTGCTCCATGCAGGTGGCTATCATTCTATGATAGAGCATAAGGTCCCCGTCGCCTGTGACATTGTGGTGCTCATGTTGGAGATGGACTCCTCCATTCCCTGCACATTTTTAGACATCGCGGTTGCAAAGCCTGCCACAGCCTCCTGCATTTCTTTGCTGCCCCTCCAGGATCACCCTCTTTCTCGATGGCCCCCGGGGCTCAGCGACTGCATGCAGCTGAGCAGAGCTTGGAGCGTCCTGCACCCTCCGGGGAGAAGTCTCCACTGCTGTCCCTGTCAACACCATCTGCGCTTGCTCACTTCTGAAGTATGAGACACCAGGTGACAACAATACTCTTTCTCAGACAGGACCCACCAACGTGTGCATATCTGCTCTGGTGCTGGGTGTGCTTGGGTCTGCTGATGGTACACCCTCAGGGTCTGAAGGCTCCTCTGAGGCATCATTCTCCTTCTTCAGCTGGACAGTAGCAGGAGTGGGCTCCTGATGGACTTGTGGGAGAGTAAAGAGATGATTTAGAAATTTTATATTAAGAATGAGTAACAATACCATTATGCACATGATGAACATTTACTGGCTGCTGACATCAGTCATCACATAAGTGACTGGTGTATGCCATGTGGCTGTTTGAGATGTAATTCTGTCACCATGTTGCTGAAAGGTCCCCATCTCTCGGAATCCCACCAGCAGCAGCTCCGCAACTCTCGACACCTCCAGGGCCACCTCCTCTGCTGTAGTCAAATTACTGAAGCCTGGAGGGCCACCTAACTTCTTTGTCTCTCCCTGTTGTTATGGGTTCTTTTCTACTGCTAGAGGGAAAAAAGGAAAGACTTGCATTTATATAGCGCCTTTCATTAGCACCAGACGTCTCAAAGCACTTTACAGTGAGGAAAAGAAGAGAAATTTGAGTGAGAGTGATGCAATGAGTGTAAGGAGTGTGTGGGTTACATCAGTTGAGGATGACTATGAGGGAGTGAGGTGACAATGACTCCTTCTGCGGTGTTACTTGCTATAATTGCTTTAGGATGAGGCTGAGTGTGAGGAGTGATTAGTCAGATTGGGGTGTGATTATGTCCATCGAGAGAGAGAGAGAAATGGCAGGTATGTTGGTGAGAATAATGATATGCAGGAGTAGGCTTGGGAAGACAGAATGATGGGGAATGTGGCGACAGGCACAGCAGGATGAAGGTGAAGATAGCTTTCGCACTCACCTTTCCTGATCTCATCAGATCATTGAATCTCTTCCTGCACTGGATCCAGATCCTCCGCACAACCTCTCTGCTCCGCTGTTTCAAGCCAGGCCCTTTTGTCTCTTGCGCCTATCTGCTGAGAAAAGGAACTCCCTGCATGCTCATACTGCCTCCACCAGTATATGCAGCATGGCATCTGTAAACTGAGGTGCAGCCCTTGCCTTTGGGTATTCATGATTTTATTTTCGCAAAATAATTCCCTTTACAATAAAGCTTATACACTCCTTTCTCAACCTTCACATGACTTGTGTGCAAGGCTGCTTTATATATGGGTGGTGGAAATGAGTCATTGATGATGTCATCAGACCCGCACCCTTTCATAGGGCCGGGCAACATGCACGCCTGATTTAACTGGGGCCATTACATTAAAGTTGCACTGAGGAGTGGGCTGATCAACACATCGTCTTACCGACCCGCAATTTGTCAAGTCTGTCTTCATATTTGTATTTCCTCATACCAGGCAGTATCCCAATGAATGTGTTGCACTCTCTCTAAAGTCTCAATATCCTTGCTATTGTATGGAACCCAATACTGTACATAAGAACATAAGAACATAAGAAATAGGAGCAGGAGTAGGCCATATGGCTCCTCGAGCCTGTCCCGCCATAAAATGGCTGATCCGATCATGGACTCAGGTCCACTTCCCTGCCTGCTCTCCATAACCTCTTATTGCCTTATCGTTTGAGAAATTGTCTATTTCTGTCTTAAATTTATTTAATGTCCCAGCTTCCACAGCTCTCTGAGGCAGCGAATTCCACAGATTTACAACCCACTGAGAGAAGAAATTCCTCCTCATCTCAGTTTTAAATGGGCAGCCCCTTATTCTAAGATTATGCCTTCTAGTCCTAGTCTCCCCTATCAGTGGAAACATCCTCTTTGCATCCACCTTGTCAAGCCCCCTCATAATCTTATACATTTCGATAAGATCACCTCTCATTCTTCTGAGTTCCAATGAGTAGAGGCCCAACCTACTCAACCTTTCCTCATAAGTCAACTCCCTCATCTCCAGAAGCAACCTTGTGAACCTTCTCTGAGCAGCCTCCAAAGCAACTATATCATTTCGTAAATATGGAAACCAAAACTGTACTCAGTATTGCAGGTGTGGCCTCACCAATATCCTGTATAACTGTAGCAAGACTTCCCTGCCTTTATACTCCATCATCTTTGCAATAAAGGCCAAGATTCCATTGGCCTTCCTGATCACTTGCTGTACCTGCATACTAACCTTTTGTATTTCATGCACAAGTACCCCCAGGCCCCGCTGTACTGCAGAACTTTGCAATTTTTCTCCATTTAAATAACAACTTGCTCTTAGATTTTTTTCTGCCAAAGTGCATAACCTCACACTTTCCAACATTATACTCCATCTGCCAAATTTTTGCCCACTCACTTAGCCTGTCCATGTCCTTTTGCATATTTTTTGAGTCCTCCTCACACATTGCTTTTCATCCCATCTTTGTATCATCAGCAAACTTGGCTACATTATACTCAGTCCTTTCTTCCAAGTCCTTAATATAGATTGTAAATAGTTGGGGTCCCAGCACTGATCCCTGCGGCACCCCACTGGTTACTGATTGCCAACCCGAGAGTGAACCATTTATCTGTTCTCTGTTAGTTAGCCAATCCTCTATCCATGCTAATATATTATCCCCAATGCCACGAAAATTTATCTTGTGCACTATCCTTTTATGTGGCACCTTGTCAAATGCTGTCTGGAAGTCCAAATACACCACAACCACTGGTTTCCCTTTATCCACCCTGTTCGTCACATCCTCAAAGAATTCCAGCAAATTTGTCAAACATGACTTCCACTTCATAAATCAATGCTGACTCTGCCTGACCGAATTATGCTTTTCCAAATGTCCTGCTACTGCTTCTTTAATAATGGTCTCCAACATTTTCCCAACCACAAATGTTAGGCTAACTGGTCTATAGTTTCTTGCTTTTGGTCTGCCTCCTTTTTTAAATAGGGGCGTTACAATTGCTGTTTTCCAATCTGCTGGGACCTCCCCAGAATCCAGGGAATATTGGTACATTGCAACCAATGCATTCACTATCCCTGCCATTACTTCTCTTAAGACCCTAGGATGCAAGCCATCAGGTCCAGGGGATTTATCTGCCTTTAGTCCTATTATCTTACTGAGTACCACCTCCTTAGAGTTTGTGATTATGTTAAGTTTCTCCCCTCTATAGCCCCTTGACGATCCACTGTTGGGATATTGTTAGTGTCCTCTACCGTAAAGACTGATACAAAATATTTCTTCAGAGTTTCCGCCATCTCCATGTTCCCCATTACTAATTCCCTGGTCTCGTCCTCTAAACATTTACTTTAGCCACTCTTTTCCTTTTTATATACCTATAGAAACTTTTGCTATCTGTTTTTATATTGCATGCTAGTTTACTTTCATAGTCCATCTTCCCTTTCTTAATCATTTTTTAAGTCATTCTTTGCTGGCTTTTAAAAACTTCCCAATCTTCTGTCCTCCCACTAGTTTTGGCCACTTTGTATGCCCTTGTTTATAATTGGATACCATCCCTTATCTCTTTAGTTAGCCACAGATGGCTATCTTTTCTTTTACACCCTTTCCTCCTCACTGGAATATATTTTTCTTGAGAGTTGTGAAATATCTTCTTAAATGTACGCCACTGTTCATCAACCATCCTTCCCTGTCCACTTTAGCCAAATCTGTCCTCATATCTTCATAGTCGCGTTTATTTAAGCTTAGTACACTGGTTTGAGATCCAACTTTCTCACCCTCCATCTGAAGTTGAAATTCAACCATGCTATGATCACTCATTCCAAAGGGATCCTTTGCTAGGAGATTGTTTATTAATCCTGTCTCATTACACAGGACCAGATCAAAGATAGCCTGCCCCCCTGGTTGGTTCTGTTACATTCTGCTCAAGGAACCCGTCCCTTATGCACTCTATGAACGCTTCCTTGAGGCTACCCTGACCAATTTGATTTGTCCAATCAATATGGAGGTTAAAATCACCCATGATTATTGCTGTTTCCTTTTTACAGGTTTATACTCCGACCAACAGAGTTGCTACTGTTAGGTGGCCTATGGACTACAACCACCAGTGACTTTTTCCCCTTATTATTCCTTATCTCCATCCAAACTGTTTCAACATCCTGATCATTTGAGCCAATATCGTTTCCCACTATTGCAATGATTCCATCCTTTATCAATAGAGCTATCCAACCTCTTTTTCCTTTCTGTCTGTCCTTCCAGATTGTCAAATACCCCTGAATATTTAATTCCCAGTCCTGGTCACCTTGCAACCATGTCTCTGTAATGGATATCAGATCATACCCATTTGTATCTATTTGTGCCGTCAACTCATCTATTTTGTTACGAATGCTACGTGCATTTAGACAAAGAGCCTTTAAATTTGTTTTTTTACACTTTTTTCCTGCTTGTTTCCTCTCTCCTTCAAACTCACTTTCGTTATTTTTGCTTTCTAATTCCAGCTTTACTCACTTCTCTACTGAATCTATTTTCAGGTTCCCAACCCCATGCCAAGCTAGTTTAAACCCTCCCCAACAGCACGAGCAACCCCCTCACGAGGATATTGGTCCAGGCTTTGAGCTGCAATCTGTCCAGCTTGTACAGGTCCCACCTCCCCCAGAAGCGGTCCCAATGCCTCAGGAAACTAAAGCTCTCCCTCCTGCACCATCTCTCCAGCCACGTATTCATCTGCTCTATCCTTCTGTTTCTGTACTCACTAGCTCGTGGCACCGTGAGTAATCAGGAGATTGCTACCTTACTCTAACTGAGGTCTTATTTTATATTTTATACACCTTGGGATAAAACCTAGAATTTTATTAGCTTTTTTATGGCTTTATCACTCTGAGCTGCTGTGTTTAATATCAATGATCCTGTACCCGCAAATCCCTCTGCTCTTCCACAGCACCGAGCCTGCTTCCATTCAGAGTCAATTATTACTGTATTTTTTCTTTACCAAAATGTATCACCTTACACGTACTGACATTGAAGTGTCTGTCACCTTTTAGTCCATTGCAACAGTGACTACTCTCCAAAAGTACTTCATTGGCTGTAAAAGACTTTAGGGTGTCTTGAGGTCATGAAAGGCACTATATAAATGCAAGTCTTTATTTTCTTTCTAATTGCCCCATCCATCTTTCTTTGCTTCCTTTGGTCTTCCAAAGAATTAACTATACACCTTATTTTGACATCATCTGCAAATTTTGAAATTACTTCTGCCAGGCCTGAATCCAAATCATACTGTCCTTAACTTTGACTCTCTTTCTCCCTTCAAACCAATTTTTATTCCTAATTTGATTGCCCTTAATCTTCTCTAGTAATCTCACATGTGGTACCTTGGTTAAAGTTCATATGCTCAATATCCATTACATTTTCACCCATCTACCATGTGTGTTACCTCCTCAAAATATTATAAAAATGTTGCAAACACGATCATCCCTTTTGAAATCTGTGCTGGCTGTTTGAACTATTTTCTCCATGTCGATACCGGGTAATGTAATCTCTAATTAAAGACATTAATGTTCTCCTTACCACAGATGTTAAACTATTTGGCCTGGATTAGCTGTCTCCATTTTCAAAAATGGGTACTACATTGGTCATTCTCCAGTTTTCTGGCATATATCCACACTCAATTAAGCCCCGAAGTGTAATCTCTAGGGCCTCTGCAATTTCCTCCCTCAACTCCTTCAGGATCCTATGATGTATCCTTTCAGACCAGGTCTTCCTTTAGCTTATTAATCTATCTAAAATATTCCTTTTATCTATCAGAGTATTGCTCATCTCAACACTTCAAGCATTCACCTCCTCTCCTCTTTGGTAAAGAATGGTGCAAAGTACTTATTAAATAGCTCTGCCATTTTTTGATCATCTTCTGCAAATTGACAATCATCTCCTCTCCGGGGTCCCACCTAACTTTTAACAATTCTCTTTTTACTGATGTATTTGTAAAATACCTTACTGTTCCTTTTGATGTTTTTCTGCAAACACCTTTTCTCTCTCTGTATGACTCTCATGTCCTTTCATACCCCTGCCGTCTTTGTGCCTTTCTGTCTCTAATTCTTTTTCTGCAAGTGTGGAGCAGGAGTGTCACCACAAGACTCAGCATCATCACCACTTCAAGTATGCACCACACACACTCTGGAGCATTTTAATGATTTAGAAGAAAAAACCCAGGATGAGTCATTTATCACGGATGTAGAAAGAGCTGAAGATGGGCTAGTTGCTGCAGAGTGTAGGCACAGCATGACCGAGGGCCCTACTCAGTTGCTTTGTGAATTCAGATCTCACAAGACCAGTGATGAAATGGAAGCTATTTCAGTAGCACAAACAGGTGCATAAGTCACTTGTGTGATGCATACAGTTGGTGCACAGTTAGGCAATGTTGTGCAAAGGGTTCTCTTCTGCAGACTGCCATAAGCAGCATTCAGCATCAGTAGCATCTGCAAGGCAGACCACAGACATACAGGTGGTGAGCACAGTTGCAGTGTCTGTTACAAATACACTCACCGATGCTGTTCAGTTGTTGGAGTCCATCTAATCTTGTGTTGTAATTACACCTGCTCACCACTGGTAGCGCTGTAGCACCTCAGTCTTGTCTCCCAGTTCCCCAGCCCGTATGAAGAGAAACTCCTATGTTCTGCAGCAGCTCTGCTTCTTTGCTTCCCAATTTTTCTAAACTTTGCTATTTAACTATAAATAATATTGTAAACAATCATATCAAAATAAAGTATTATATTAATAATAAGGATAGCATGTATGACTTTAAAATGGGAATGAATGTCCAAATCCAAAATACCGTGTAGACCTAGCACGTCCATAGAAAGATAGGAAATAGGAGCAGTAGTAGGTCATTCGGCCCTTCGAGTCTGCACCGCCAGTCAATATGATCATGGCTGATCCTCTATCTCAACACCATATTCCCGCTTTTCCCCATATCCCTTGATGCCCTTTGTTTCTAGAAATCGATCTATCTCCCTCTTAAATATATTCAGTGACTTGGCCTCCACAGCCTTCTGTGGTAGAGAATTCCACAGGTTCTCCACCCGCTGAGTGAAAACATTTCTCCTCATCTCGGTCCTAAACTTCCTACCCCATATCCTGAGACTGTGATCCCTTGTTCTAGACTTCCCAGCCAGGGGAAACATCCTCCCCGCATCCAGTCTATCCAACCCAGTCAGAATTTTATACATTTCAATGAGATCCCCTCTCATTCTTCTAAACTCTAGTTAATACAGGCCTAGTCGACTCAATCTCTCCTCATACGACAGTCCTGCCATCCCAGGAATCAGTCTGGTGAACCTTCGCTGCACTCCCTCTATGGCAAGTATAGCCTTTCTTAGGTAAGGAGACCAAAACTGCACACAATACTCCAGGTGTGGTCTCACCAAGGCCCTGTTTAACTGTAGTAAGACATCCTTGCTCCTGTACTCAAATCCTCTTGCAATGAAGGCCAACATATCATTTGCCTTCCTAACTGCTTGCTGCACCTGCATGTTTGTTTTCAATGACTGGTGTACAAGGACACCCAGGTCCCTTTGTACATTGACATTTCCCAAGCTATCACCATTTAAATAATACTTTGTCCTTATGTTTTTCCTACTAAAGTGGATAGCTTCACATTTATCTACATTATACTGCATCTGCCATGTGTTTGCCCACTCACTCAACCTATCTAAATCGCTTTGTAGTGTCTTTGCATCCTCCTCACAACTCACAATCCCACCTAGTTTTGTGTCGTCAGCAAACTTGGAAATATTACATTTGGTTCCGTCATCCAAATCATTTATATATATTGTGAATAACTGGGGCCCAAGCATTGATCCCTGTGGTACCCCACGAGTCACTGTCCGCCACCCTGAAAAAAAACCGTTTATTCCTACTCTCTGTTTCCTGTCAGTTACTCCAAATACACGACATCACTAGTTCTCCCTTATCTATTCTATGTTACATCCTCAAAAAACTCCAGTAGGTTTGTCAAAACATAATTTTCCTTTCATAAATCCATGTTGACTTTGTTTAATCCCGTTGGTATTATTTAAGTGTGCCGTTATCACATCCTTTATAATAGACTCCTGCATTTTCCCTATTACTGAGGGAAAGAAAGATAGAATTAAGAGAGAGAGAGAGAGAGATAAGAGGCAGAAATAAAAAGTTTTTAAAAATTACTTACATTTTTTAATTGTTTAAAATCTCCAACAATAATTAAAATCTGAAGGAATGAGACTCCACATTTGTAAAAGTAAATTTTCAGTGCCAGAGAGGTTGTTTGGCAGCAATTAAGACTTACCACACCATTAAAAAAAATCACTTATAATTGAATGGATAAGTCCTAACTTTCCTAGCATGTTTAGTGGGACTTATTGGATCCGCAAGATCCTGTAAATCCACTGGGAGGATAGACGCACCAACGTCAGTGTTCTCGATCAGGCCAACATCCCCAGCATCGAAGCACTGACCATACTCGACCAGCTCCGTTGGGCGGGCCACATCATCTACATATCCAACACGAGACTCCCAAAGCAAGCGCTCTACTCGGAACTCCTACATGGCAAACGAGCCATAGGTGGGCAGAGGAAATGTTTCAAGGACAACCTCAAAGCCTCTGTGATAAAGTGCAACTGGGAATCCCTGGTCCAAGACCACCCTAAGTGGAGGAAGAGCATCCGGGAGGGCGTTGAACACCTCGAGTCTCGTCGCCGAGAGCATGCAGAAACCAAACGCAGACAGCGGAAGGAGCGTGCGGCAAACCTGTCCCACCAGTCCTTTCCTTCCACCACTGTCTGTCCCACCTGTGACAGAAACTGTAATTCCCATATTGGACTGTACAGTCACCCGAGAACTCATTTTTAGAGTGGAATTAAGTCTTCCTCAATTTCGAGGGACTGCCTATGATGATGATGATTGGGTAAGTACCGCAATTTCACAACCTTTTATCTATTTGAATGCCAAAGTGATGTACCGCTGCAACAAAGCTTCTGGAGGAGCAGGGCATCTCGGACAGCAACTTCCTGATTTCTGCATTTATTTTTGCATGTGCGGATGCCAGAAGTTGCTGTCTTATTTTACTTCTTAATAACGGTGAGCACTGATAGCCTCACTGTTATTCTTACCTCAAAATCTGGGTATTACATCTGCAGGATGTCCCAAAGTGCTTCACAGCCAATCAAGTACTTCTGAAGTAGTCAACGCTGTTATTAATAAAAGAATAGCCACTAATTAACCTCAGGATGTGCCTGGTTAGATCACTTCCACACAGGCAGTACCTGAGTAATGGTCTTAAAGGGACAGGCAAGATTAGCAGCTAAATATTCATCATCATCATAGGCAGTCCCTCGGAATCGAGGAAGACTTGCTTCCACTCCTGAAGTGAGTTCTTTGGTGGCTGAACAATCCAATACGAGAGCCAGAGACTCTGTCACAGGTGGGAAAGATAGTCGTTGAGGGAAGGGGTGAGTGGGACTGATTTGCCGCACGTTCTTTCCGCTGCCTGCGCTTGATTTCTGCATGCTCTTGGCGTTGAGACTCGAGGTGCTCAACGCCCTCTCGGATGCACTTCCTCCACTTGGGACGGTCTTGGGCCAGGGACTCCCAGGTGCCAGTGGGGATGTCGCACTTTATCAGGGAGGCTTTGAGGGTATCATTGTAGCGCTTCCGCTGCCCACCATTGGCTCGTTTGCCGTGAAAGAGCTCCGAGTAGAGCACTTGCTTTGGGAGTCTCGTGTCTGGCATGCGGACTATGTGGCCTGCCCAGCGGAGCTGATCAAGTGTGGTCAGTGCTTCAATGCTGGGGACATTAGCCTGAATGAGGACACTGATGTTGGTGTGCCTGTCCTCCCAGGGGATTTGTAGGATCTTACGGAGACATCGTTGGTGATATTTCTCCAGGGACTTGAGGTTTCTACTGTACATGATCCATGTCTCTGAGCCATACAGGAGGGCAGGTATTACTACAGCCCTGTAGACCATGAGCTTGGTGGCAGTTTTGAGGGCCTAGTCTTCAAAAACTCTTTTCCTCAGGCGGCCGAAGGCTGCATTGGCACACTGGAGGTGGTGTTGGATCTCGTCGTCGATGCCTGTTCTTGTTGATAGGAGGCTCCCAAGATATGGGAAGTGGTCCACCATGTCCAGGGCCACGCCATGGAACCCAGACATCCTGTGAGATACCCAATAGGAGATCAGCTGGTAGAATACTATAGCAACAGAGAGGCAGCCCAGTCCCACGGGGAGGTATATAGCATATAAAATTATGACGGGACTGGACAGGTTAGATGCAGGAAGAATGTTCTCGACGTTGGGGAAGTCCAGAACCTGGGATCACAGTCTAAGGATAAGGGATAAGCCATATAGGACCGAGATGAGGAGAAACTTTTTCACCCAGGGAATGGTGAAGCTGTGGAATAATGTGGATAAATGTGAGGTTATCCACTTTGGTGGTAAAAACAGAGAGACAGACTATTATCTGAATGGTGACAGATTAGGAAAAGGGGAGGTGCAAAGAGACCTGGGTGTCGTGGTACATCAGTCATTGAATGTTGGCATGCAGGTGCAGCAGGCGGTTAAGAAAGCAAATGGCATGTTGGCCTTCATAGCAAGGGGATTTGAGTACAGGGGCAGGGAGGTGTTGCTACAGTTGTACAGGGCATTGGTGAGGCCACACCTGGAGTATTGTGTACAGTTTTGGTCTCCTAACCTGAGGAAGGACATTCTTGCTATTGAGGGAGTGCAGCGAAGGTTCACCAGACTGATTCCCGGGATGGCGGGACTGACCTATCAAGAAAGACTGGATCAACTGGGCTTGTATTCACTGGAGTTCAGAAGAATGAGAGGGGACCTCATAGAAACATTTAAAATTCTGACGGGGTTAGACAGGTTAGATGCAGGAAGAATGTTCCCAATGTTGGGGAAGTCCAGAACCAGAGGTCACAGTCTAAGGATAAGGGGTAAGCCATTTAGGACCGAGATGCGGAGGAACTTCTTCACCCAGAGAGTGGTGAACCTGTGGAATTCTCTACCACAGAAAGTTGTTGAGGCCAACTCACTAAATATATTCAAAAAGGAGTTAGATGAGGTCCTTACTACTAGGGGGATCAAGGGGTATGGCGAGAAAGCAGGAATGGGGTACTGAAGTTGAATGTTCAGCCATGAACTCATTGAATGGCGGTGCAGGCTAGAAGGGCCAAATGGCCTACTCCTGCACCTATTTTCTATGTCTATGTTTCTACCACAGAAAGTTGTGGAGTCCAGTTCGTTGGATATATTCAAGAGGGAGTTAGGTGTGGCCCTTACGGCTAAGGGGATCAGGGGGTATGGAGAGATAGCAGGAGTGGGGTATTGAAGTTGCATGATCAGCCATGATCATATTGAATGGTGGTGCAGACTCGAAGGGCCGAATGGCCTGCTCCTGCACCTATTTTCTATGTTTCTATGTAACTTTTAAATGAATATGTAATCACTTCAAAACTTCACAACAAAGAACTATTTATTAATGCTCTTGCTAACTGTGATTCAAGGTTATTGTAGGGACCAGTTCAAAAATCCAAGTTTGTTCCACTGCTTTGTTAATATCTTGTAGAGTTGTCTGCATATTGGGTGAATTCCTTTTTGGATGTGTACTGAACAGGTTGGATGTGCAATGAATAACAGCTGCCAAGTTAAATAGTCAAATTTTTAAGGAGCCAATAAAACCGCTGTTCTGTTGCTTCACTTGTAAATTAAAGTGTCCTTCACCGGCTGCACTGACAGCGTGAGCAAAATCTACCTGGCATTTATCTCCAGAGCAAAGATGAGGCTCTTCAGCTGGATATCGTACCATGTGTTCTGCAACTTAATCGAGTAACAGGAAGGTCGAAAAGTATTTTTTTTAAGTTTAAAAATTGTTACCATTTGTATTTGTGTGTACAGTTAAACAAATTGCAACTCTACTTCAATTTGTAGTTTGCATGGCCATAATGGATGGGAGAGCATGATGACAGCTACCAGTCCCTTAGCTCCTTCCCGTGGAAATTCATCTTAAAAAATACAATTCTTAACTTCCACTTGAATGTTTAGTTTTATCTTTCAGCAAATGTAGTTTTAATATTTTTTAAAATGTTGAACATATGTGTATAGGGTTGGAAAAGAAGTTCTTTATTAAGATGGAGAGTGACACAGTTAATTCAGAGACTAGGGTAACTTCGATGGTATGAGACGTGAATTGGCGAGAATAGACTGGCGAATGATACTTAAAGGATTGACGGTGGATAGGCAATGGCAGGTATTTAAAGATCATATGGATGAACATCAACAATTGTACATCCCTGTCTGGAGTAAAAATAAAACGGGGAATGTGGCTCAACCATGGCTAACAAGGGAAATTAGGGATAGTGTTAAATCCAAGGAAGAGGCATATAAATTGGCCAGAAAAAGCAGCAAACATGAGGACTGGGAGAAATTTAGAATTCAGCAGAGGAGGACAAAGGGTTTAATTGGGCGGGGGGAAATAGATTATGATAGGAAGCTTGCTGGGAACATAAAAACTGACTGCAAAAGCTTCTATAGATATGTGAAGAGAAAAAGATTAGTGAAGATAAACATAGGTCCCTTGCAGTCAGAATCAGGTGAATTTATAATGGGGAACAAAGAAATGGCAGACCAATTGAACAAATACTTTGGTTCTGTCTTCACGAAGGAAGTCACAAATAACCTTCCGGAAATACTAGCGGACCGAGGGTCTAGCGAGAAGGAGGAACTGAAGGAAATCCTTATTAGTCAGGAAATTGTGTTAGGGAAATTGAAGGGACTGAAGGCCGATAAATCGCCAGGGCCTGATAGTCTGCATCCCAGAGTACTTAAGGAAGTGGCCCTAGAAATAGTGGATGCATTGATGATCATTTTCCAACAGTCTATCGACTCTGGATCAGTTCCTGTGGACTGGAGGGTAGCTAATGTAACACCACTGTTTAAAAAAGGAGGGAGAGAGAAAATGGGGAATTATTGACTGGTTAGCCTGACATCAGTAGTGGGGAAAATGTTGGAATCAATTATTAAAGATGAAATAGCAGCACATTTGGAAAGCAGTGACAGGATCGGTCCAAGTCAGCATTGATTTATGAAAGAGAAATCATGCTTGACAAATCTTCTGGAATTTTTTGAGGATGTAACTAGTAGAGTGGACAAGGGAGAACCAGTGGATGTGGTGTATTTGGACTTTCAAAAGGCTTTTGACAAGGTCCCACATAAGAGATTGGTGTGCAAAATTAAAGCACATGGTATTGGGGGTAATGTATTGATGTGGATAGAAAACTGGTTGGCAGACAGGAAGCAGAGACTCTGGATAAACGGGTCCTTTTCAGAATGGCAGGCAGTGATTAGTGGGGTGCCGCAGGGCTCAGTGCTGGGACCCCAGCTATTTACAATATACACCAATGATTTAGATGAAGGAATTGAGTGCAATATCTCCATGTTTGCAGATGACACTAAGCTGGGTGGTGGTGTGAGCTGTGAGGAGGATGCTAAGAGGCTGCAGGTTGACTTAGAAAGGTTAGATGAGTGTGCAAATGCATGGCAGATGCAGTATAATGTGGATTAAAGTGAGGTTATCCATTTTGGTGGCAAAAACAGGAAGGCAGAATATTATCTGAATGGCGGCAGATTAGGAAAAGGGGAGGTGCAACGAGACCTGGGTGCCATGGTACATCAGTCATTGAAAGTTGGCATGCAGGTACAGCAGGCGATGAAGAAGGCAAATGGCATGTTGGCCTTTATAGCTAGAGGATTTGAGTATAGGAGCAGGGAGGTCTTATTGCAGTTGTACAGGGCCTTGGTGAGGCCTCACCTGGAATATTGTGTTCAGTTTTGGTCTCCTAATCTGACGAAGGACGTTCTTGCTATTGAGAGTGCAGTGAAGGTTCACCAGACCGATTCCCGGGATGGCAGGACTGACAGATGAGGAGAGACTGGATCGACTGGGACTGTATTCACTGGAGTTTAGAAGAATGAGAGGGGATCTCATAGAAACATATAAAATTCTGACGGGACTGGACAGGTTAGATGCGGAAAGAATGTTCCCGGTGTTGGGGAAATCCAGAACCAGGGGTCACAGTCTAAGAATAAGGGGTAAGCCAATTAGGACCGAGATGAGGAGAAATTTCTTCACTCAGAGTTGTTAACCTGTGGAATTCTCTACCGCAGAGAGTTGTTGATGCCGGTTCATTGGATATATTCAAGAGGGAGTTAGATATGGCCCTTACAGCTAAAGGAATCAAGGGGTATGGAGAGAAAGCAAGAAAGGGGTACTGAGGTGAATGATCAGCCATGATCTTATTGAATGGTGGTGCAAGCTCAAAGGGCCAAATGGCCTACTCCTGCACCTATTTTCTATGATTCTATGTTTCCACTCATTGGGAAGTCAATTGTTCAATTTAAAAAGCAACAGGTTTCCTAAATAGCTTAGCAAAGTGTAAGAAGTTATTGTTGATAACAGCAAACTGCAAAATAATGTCAGCTATAAATGTTTAAAATATTCAGCCAAACAAAAATCATAAGTTTTTCATAAGAAATATTTACAATGGTGTTACTGCAGAAGCGAAAGAAAATGCTTATCAATCTGAATCCCAGGCAAAAGAGACCCTATTTTATGCTTTTAATATCAATGTTAAGCTGCATTGGTAGCAGCTGCAGTAGCATAAAAACATGATACTGTCCATGGATAAGAAGTTATTTTATAAACTAGTGATCACTCATGAAGGATATTAACTCCCACCACTTGGCAGAAAGTGAGTGATTGGAGAGTTAAAGTTGCAGTGGTGGACTTACTGACCCATTCCTGCTCGCTTCCCGCCCACTGCCATGTTGCCTCCAGAGGTTTAACGGCAGTCTGAATCAGGTGGTAGCTCATGAATCTATGCACATTGGTGTCCTAAGAAATACATAAGACCTCGATGCAATTTTGTCGGCCCACTGGATGGATTGTACGTTGTGAATGCTCTGCTCAGTAAAACCTGGTGGGCAAGAGGAAGAGGCCTGAAAAGATAGGCGTTACAATTATTTTTGTGTGGCCATGAGTAAAAGTCCCCTTGGACCCATCTTCATGCTGGCCGGGTTGACCTCTGGACTGCACGATATTGCGATAAGTAATAAAACTAAAGCTGTAATAGCCTTTACACAATGTTGATCATTGTTAAAAGAATGAGGGCTTAGTAGTGCTCTAAAATCTCAAGATGGAAATTGGTGATGGCCCATTTTCGGGTCCAGAACCAGAACTGCATACTCCAATTGGGGAAGGCCTGGGGTTGGCTCGAAATTGGTCCTCAGGCCTGATTAACATGTTTTTGCCTGAGCTGCCAGCGCCTGTTGTGCCGCTACAGGCAGCTCGTGCATTTTACTAAGATCAATATTGGCCCCCGTGACTCACTGGCAGCAGCCCAATGGTAAGTCCCTAGGATGGGGGTTGGAGCGACAATAAGGGTAAGCCGATTGTGTGGATGGTGGAGTCACTGCTTTGGCACAGAAGAATCCTGATGGGAGGAAGGTCCAGCACCTTCACTCAATCGAAACTAACTTCTGCAAGGGGGCCTAAAACAGACACAAAGCCAAACATTTACATACGTAAGAGGCTTAAGCCTGTTTTAGGTGACCATCCGGGACACCTGCAAAGACGCCTTTACAAATATGGTAGTGCCTTTAATGCTGCCGCTTTTTGGGCACCTAACATTGCATCCAAATTTGGTCCTTTTTGCTTCCATTTTCCACACGGAAAACAGATGCAGCAAGAACCAATTTCTGCTGCCGCTTCTGTAACCCGAGTCTAATAATTCAGCTTAAGAAAAGAAGCATGGAGCAAAGAAATATCACATAGATCATCAAACCCACGCAATTCATCTTATCGTGGATACCATCCATCCTACTTGATTTCTTGAGGGAAACAACCAAACACAGGCAAAACTTCCAAGAAGGCAATGCTTTATGACATTTACAACAATTCCCAAAGACAATCATCAACAATGCAGGATATTAATCCACCACACTACTCAATTCTGATCAACTGCAGTCAACAGTTGATTTTATAGCTGAAAGTGTTGACCAGTGTTTATTTTGAACTTAAATGTATTTATTAAAAAACAGTGGTGAGAATGATCTAAAGGGAGAGGGAGGCAGAGACATGCAGTTTGCATGTCACAACTCTTCAACAATCAATGAAGATGTTCTAAAATGAGTAAGTTCCCAATTTCACAGTGTGTTCTGCTTGCTTCATACAGGGTGGTGTGCTATTCTGAAGTACGTCAGGAAATATGTACATCAATTTGCTGCAGAATCTGGTCTGCGACTGTCCTCAGACAATATTCTCTGCTGTATTATCTATTGCTGTCACTCACTGAGGGCTATTAGCTGTTGATGTCCATTGGTGAGAGACAGTGAAAACTATTTTTTTAATGGGCTGACTAGCATTTTGGTTGAAGTGTATAAGAAGCTATTTTATCACTGATGCATACAATGGTTAAATCACAGAATGCACACGTTCTTAATGTGTCATTGATTAAAAAATTTTTTACTGGTCAATAACTTATTTTCTTATAAGTCAAAAATATGCATAAATGTTTCATGTTTGTTAATTAAAGTGCTTTGTGTTCAGGGGTAAGGATTGACAGCACCAAGATTATTAGTGCAAGTTTTACTGCATGTAATGAACAGAAAATATTTTGATGATTCCAAAATATTATTCAAAAGAAGTCACAAATCCTGAAATTAAAGAGTGATAAATTAGTGTAAGAATTTTGGCATGTTTGAAATTGCTCTTCCCACTATTTTAGTGGAGACATTAATGCATTTATTTTAGACAAGTTAACACCTCTAATAAATCAGCAGAGATAGCAATTTCGGATGGACAACTAGTAAACCAGGTTTAATTTCAGTGCCAGAGAGTATTTAGTGTCAATTTTGTTTGGCGGATTGCTATCTTGTTCAATGAAAATTGTCACTAAAGGAGCGAGCAGAGAGCTTGGGAGAAATGTCTTCATGCAGTGGATTGTTGGAGCATGGAGAGCTTTACCAGGGGGACTGGATGAGGCAGAAACCTGGTGCATGCAATGGCCCCCAGCTGTCCTGACATGTTAGCTACCAGTTATTTAGAATTGTTTGTTAGCTTTAAGACTATTTTACTGTTTAGCCAGCACTAAAACACTATGTCGCTAACCACTAAAAAAAACACTAACCAGTAAATGAAATACTTAAAACTAAATTAACACTAACCACCAAATACTTATCCTAAATATTTACCCTAAATACTTATCTGTAATTCCTTGGGCTCCACCCTCTGCACTGGTTCTGATGTCACCACTGTGTATGAATGTTGCATAGGCCATCTTGATCACTGAATAGTAATATCTTAACATTGTCATACAGGCCCATATTTTCATTATTTTTTTATGGAAGATTTTAATTTTACATTTCAGATAGGAAAATTATTCCAAAATAAGACTGGTTACAGCAATAAGTATACACAGAAAAGGAAGTGCCCGCACATAGTTTTGTGAAGTTGATGATTTCATGTGAAAAAAATAATGATGGAGGAATAAATCTGAGCATATTCATGCATCATTTCACCTAGTATGCCGCAATAGGATGGGAGGCTGTTGTACCACACACAGGAAGTCATCGATTTAGAAGGGCTGGTATAAAATGATATCTGTGCAGCATTTGCTGTAGCAGAAAAATAGATAATCCTGCAAACATCCTTCCAATTATTCTCCCAAATTAACATGCATGCCAATACAAAGCTTAGAAAAGTTGATGAACAGAAGGCAAGGCACTAATGCCCACTTTATCAAGATTGACACGAGGCAGAGGCATATAAGTGAACATGTTATCAAGTTCTACAGAGTTGCAGGATTTCCCAAGGTTCTTGATGAATTTGACTGCACACATGTGGCCATACATTTAGGATTGGTTCATCCACGGCCAGGATTGAAGTCTGGATCCCCAAAGATTTGAGCATAATTTTTTTTTAATTGGCTCCCTTCTGGGGCCGGCAAGGGAAGGACCAGTACTTCTGCTTTTCGGCCCAGCACTCCTCTCCCGGCCCTTCCGGCCCCATGCCAATGGTGAGCACCCCAAATGCACCCCTACAGGTGAGGGTACTCGCAATTGGCATGGCACTTAAGGGAGCTCCCCTTGACTCTGTGAACTAAGTGGCCAAGATATGGGGAAGGTGAATCTCAGCACTTATGCCAAGATGTGCCTCCCTGTAGATTTTTGGGTTGCCATGAATTATTATACAAAATAAAGGCTTGAGTTACAAGGGAAGAGATGTTTTAATTATTTTAGGATTGACATATATTGGCCCTAAATAAAAACTTAGAAACAGCGCCCCCCGCCACCCCTTACCAGTCCTTCCTCTTAGGCCTGCAGGTTACACTATAGAAGTCTACGGATAGTTAGCAGACTAAAAGTGTTATTTTTCCAGGGCTCGAACTTTTACATGTAACGAATGCCACCAGGGGGCCTCGTGGTTATGTTAAAAAAAACATACCGTCTTATTCTTCTTAAAACATTTTTGTAAAGATAATCAGAGTAGAATCTCAGAAACGCAGTGAAATTTAATTTAAATATCTTCAAGTCTGGAGAAGCAATGCAGCAAAAGTGTTCAATTTTCAGGTCGTATAGCCGAGCAAAAGAACTTTGCGTTTAAATGCATTTACCCTCCCCGGCTGGGGTTGCTATGGTAACCATTGTCATCAAGAATAATAGGAAATTATCCAGAACACTGGAACTTTGTAAACCATTCATTTACATATTTCGAGGGTTTTAAAGAGATGTAAAAGAAAATCTTTTCGAATCTGGAGCAGGAAGGCAATGATGGTGAAAAATCTGTATTTGTCCACAGAACTTTGGCAAATGTTACTTTGAAGTAACCCGCTACTTTAGGTTGCACTTACTAATTGCACCATTTTCCCATTCCTACAAATGGAATTCTGAAAGGATTTAGGCAAAATCCTGTCCTGCATAAACGATCAAGGCAAAGCTCTCCAGCATAATGCATTGGATAAGGAATTAGGTCAAACACATGAAATTTCTTGACAAGTTTATCTGAATACAAATGGGAAGCCCCTGGAAATGACAGTGAGAATTTTATTCCCATTTCCCTTGACATTTAGATTTGGTGGATCCAATTTAACCGCTAGCAGAATACTTATAGGGCTGTTTCGAGATTAATGACGGAGTTGTGGGGGGGGGGGGGGGGGGGGAACTGTCTCAAAAATAATTTTTTTAAAAATTGGCTAACGTGAGTTTGGAAGAAATTTAATGGTTTGGGAAAAATCAACACGTACTGGGTGTTAAAAAAAACCCTTTTAAGCTATCGATAGCAACGGGGATTCCTGGCTGCAGGCGATCTCCTCCTTTCAAAATGGGTTGTTGTTTTTAAGTGTACAACATCCGTCCGTTAGTGACCCTCCCTCCCTCTCTCTCTCTCCCTCCCTCTCTCCCTGTCAGCCCGGCACATTCACTGAACTGAACTTTCTGCCAGGCGGCCAGAAGCTCTCCCTGCACTGTGATCACCATCTCACACACCCTCCTAGCAGAGAAAGCACCTTACAATCCCGCACTGAAAAGCTGCTCGCCTTGCACTTAACTCCCAATTTTCGTTATGGTGCTGGACGAGCCTCGCTGACTGCTTCGCTTATCATCAAGAAAAAGAGATTTTATTCGTTGTCTCGTTGCCTCCCCCAAATCTCCCATTATTTGAGGATGGGCTGTTGTACCGGGCGCTGTACTCTAATCTTCCTGTGTATCCTTCAGCTGGTGAGTGTAAAATCATTTGAAATATATTTGTCTGAATGTGGGGCATTGTGTCCCTGAGGAGATTTGTTAGTCGGTGGACTGTTTAATATTTCTTCTGGTTATTTATCAGGAACTTTGGGACAATCGATTGTAGGGTCAGTGCACCTAATTAATTTTCTTTTAGAAACATGATAAAACTGCCGTAACTCATGATAGCGTGCAAAAGCTGGATAGCAAACAACTATACGTCCATTCATCCTCCCAGAAAGTGTGAATATCAGTGGGAAGCATTGTGTTTTCAAAGCCTTTTCAATATTTAGATCTCTCTGTCTCTCTCTTTATATATAGTGCAGTAGTCTGAGTAACCATTGAAGCAACGGGTTATTGTGCTACAGTAATTTGTGATTTGTGTTGTCTTGTGTCTGTCCTGGGTTCGTCCCGAAGAATTCCTTTCACTGTTGGCGGTATAGCCGAGCTCCTGCTGGTGTTAGTCTCTTTTGTTCCAGCAAAAAGGGTGACGCAAGGATCCTTTTCAGCGAGAAAACCCGTTGGCAGGGCGACATCCGACTTGTTTTTACTACAGTTTGGTATTTCAGATTTGTGCATTTTCCCCCAATTCACATGACAGCGAGTTCTGCGCATGTTACTTTCAAGGCGAAACCTTTAGTGCAGATTATGGCGAGAGATCCTTTCTTCTTCGCGTCAAAAAGATGCACTTGTCATTTAGGGTAGCGTGGGATAACTTGCATTCGCTCCAAGTTATAACACGAATTCAGAATTAGAACGCATAGTTTAATCCCTGTCGCAAGGGAAGCAGGAAACCCGGAAAAGTTCAGTCTTGTATTTTGCCTCCTCCAGCCACCCAAGAAGCACTTCAGCTTTGGCGGTGTATTGACGTTTATTGCAAACTGTTGTCCCTGCACAGTGCAAATTGAAGGTTCCTTCCCCCCATCGCATTTCAACAATCTACTTGGGCATTTCAGGTCAATTTCATCAATTCAAAACTAGCCAGTAATTTGAGGTGAACACTGATCACGAGGAAGTAATGACAGAAATCTCAGAAGAATCAAAAGTAAATACACTCGGATTTAGTTACAGTAAGCTCAGGAGCAGAATGTTGTACTCTGAAAATTGTACTCTTTTCCAACTGATGCTGTTCAGTGTTGATGATGGTCCAGAGATAGTCATGGAAATCATAGGAGTATATCTCAATAAGAGACTTAATTGGAGTCATTTTTTCTTGTCTACTTAATAGCTTACATTTACTCATAATTCTGCACTGAATTTGCAATCCCACTTGGAGAGGTCATATAGATGGTTATTGCAGAACATGGAAATGTCCCACTAATGCATTGTGATATAGTTGAAGGTTGGGGTTAAGGTTATTATTTGGGTGGTCCAGAGGGAGCTTTACACCTGGTGATGCTGTACATGACCTGGAACTGTTTGAACCCACCGCTAGTTTCAAAAAGTAGAAATTATTTTGGATCCCAGCAGTGACGTCTCTCACCTTTGTGAGCACTAAGAAACATTTTTTGTTGAATCACAGCAAACTAGATTAAAAAAGATACCTTTATTCAACAACTCGCTTTTGTCTTTGGAAAAATCCAAATACATTAGATGTGTAGCACTGAGAAATGAATGGAGGCAAAAACTGCGCATCAGTCAGGACTTTAAATATCAGACATCTGGGGGATACATATTTTAATAACAGTATCCGCATTTGAAGGGCATTCAGCAACTCATGAATGTATTCTGCAGGTCATCCTCACATATTGAATAATGCTTTATTCAGAGTTGAAATGAGAATCATTTTATTCTTAGTAGAAATGTATGGTATACATACTTATTTATAGTCTATAACTGTAAATAAATATTTAGCTGTTCACATTGTGAAGTACATCATTTTACTAGGTACTGTTATAATTACTTAGGGCACTCCGACACTTACTTTGTGTAAAGCATCCACTCTTCAGAGGGCTTTGGCTGCCACAATAGAATAAAAATTGGAAAGCATATCCCCAAAACATTTTGCCCTGAAATTAGCATAGACCCGCATGAACATTTAATGTGTTTACAATTCTTATGACAAAATGAAGTGTTATTGTTTAAGATTTAGCACTCTATTTGTTTCTTTAATTTTAGCATGGTACATAAGGGGTTAAAAGCTAGTTTCACTCAAAGAAAAACACATCCTTATTTTTGATAGAAATGTTACAGATTTTAATAAATTTGTTCAGACATTGTCACAACTGCTATGCTAAACTAATATTTTTACACAACATTTGTTTCCTTTTCTTGCCACCATAGAAACTGTCTGGCCCATCAGTCATCAAAGACTTCCAACAGACTCCACATTTTGAACTAATGAGGCTAAGAAATACTTTCCACTAAATGATCAGGACCAAATTTAAATAACTGGCTGTCAAATTCAAAAAAGATGTCAATAAAACACATATTTAAACAAATCCCTCAAGACGATTGTAGTTAAATTGAATGGCTTGACCCTCACTTAATAGGAAACATATATGTTGATCCTACTTACTTGAGGAGATATTATTTACAGTGAGGATTAAACTTAACTAAGCTGTATCATTCCTACTGCTCAGCTGTTCCTTTGATGTTTAATAAACTTTTTTGGTAGTTGAAGCCTAACTCTAGTATAGTGTTTTTCTGAAGTCAAAAAAGATCACATATAATCATAGAATCTTACAGCACAGAAGGAAGCCATTCCGCCCATTCTGACTGTGACGACTCCCCCACTCTTTCCTTATAGCCCTGCAATTTTTTCCTTTTCAAGTATATATCCAATTCCCTTTTGAAAGTTACTATTGATTCTGCTTTCACCACCCTTTCAGGCAGTGCATGTCAGATCATAACAACTTGCTGTACAAAAAAAAAGTCTCCTAATCTCCCCCTGTTTTTTTGCCAATTATCTTAAATCTGTGTCCTCTGATTACTGGCCCACCCACCAGTAGAAACAGTTTCTCATTATTTTATCAAAACCCCTCATAATTTTGAACACCTCTATTAAATCTCCCCTAACCTCTCTGCTCTAAGGAGAACAAGCCCAGCATCTTTAGTCTCTCGACGTGACTGAAGACCCTCATTCCTGGTATCACATGAGGGCATGTGATGAAACCAATAAGTGGAAATAAATTGAAGAGTGTTCTCTGCTTGTTCTCTGGATGTGGTACTAATTTACAGAGATATCTGGGCAAGCAGAAACACTCTTTGAGACATAGGGAGCAAAGGTTCCCCCCCCCCCAAAAAAAAAATACCCCAAATTGAACATTCTGATCTCCATTATTCGAGAACTTGTGAATCTTATAAGATTTTTTGAAAAGGTCATTGTCAGAGAGTTCTGGGAACTGGCAGTCTGCTCTCATCATTAGTGATGTGATGCATAACATGGGGATGCTGAGAAGAGAGGAAGGGGGAAAAGTGGAAAGAAAAAGTGGACAAAAAAAAATCCACCTTTTAATTCATTGGTTCATAATTACCATACTGGATATATTGTTGTCCATTTACGTATTGTGGGTTTAAATTGCTCTTTTAATGAAGAATATCATTTTTCCCTCATTCTTAATGACCTGCTAATAAAATTGCATGATCAGAAATTGCAGGTTGAATTTGAACTATCAAGCCGATTATGGTGGAGCCTACTACCCAGGGCCTTACGCGGGTGTCCCAACCTAGCCTGAGGGCTGGGCCTCATTAACAAACAGGCACAGCTGGTCAGGGCGTGGAGCCCACTGGCTCCAAGTAGGCACAATATTGGGTGCCGCAGAGACCAACCAGATCAGGAAAGAGGTAGATTGGAGTGGGGGGAGGGGGTTTGGGATTGCAGTGATGGCGGGGGGGGGTGGAGTGGGTGACATTGTTGTGGGAACCTGGGCTGACAGCAGTCCACTTTATTCTTGTGGAACCTGGAGAAGCACTCCTGTTGTACCGTTCCTCCCCCCCACCCCACCAACGGACGCTCTGCTCAGTAAGCTGTTAAAATAGCATATGCTGGTATATGGGAAGCAAAGCAGAAAGTGTGCAACATGATTTTAAATCCGTTACCGCCTGATTTCTACCAGGGGGTGGGGTGGGAGTTAAAATTGGCTGTTATATTTTGCAAAACTGTTTGTTACTGCATTTCATTATCAGTCTATTAATTACAGAGAATAAAATAGACTTTCTTCTGTATGCCAATTAAAAAGAAAGTCCTCACTGACCGGTTGCACACTTTTGGAACCATCTACAGTTAATAAACGTTTGATTGCCGTCTTCGGAATTAAGTAGTCTGGCATTGACAGATGTGCAACCAGATATAAATAATCAGGGGAACATACGGAGCATCGCTGGGATTTGGAGTGGGAAGGAAAGGGGAACATATGCTATGCCAAAATAATTTTGGGTGACACATCCCATATGGTTGTGCCCATGACCAAAGAGAGTTCTTTGATATAATTTGAAAGTTGATTTATCTCCAGTGTGCAGTTTGTGGTTCACACAAATCCATTTGAAGTGGCTGTGAAGCTCATTGATAAAAGTGACAAAAGTATATCAGTGTGTACTGCAAGATAGTGTGATGTGGCACAGTGAATGTGTGTGTCAGTAAACATTGCCATCAAAATCCTACCACCTATCATACAGGCACAGTTAAATCTCACTAATAAATCAAACAGCATAAATTATGACTGTTGATGAAATAAAGATACAATGCTTCTAGAAATATGTCACTATATGCTGCATGTTCATATACACTGAAGACTTGTACTGACAAATATTTTCCATGTATATTGTACTTGTGTTAAGATTTTACTAATCATAAATTATGATCTGTTTAAAAAGCCTAAACGTTATTAGGATTATGACACTTTCGGAATAAGATCTTGATTGTTATGGGTTGAAATCATGTGGGTTATGATTAAACAGCTTACTGTGTATTCTGTTGTGACTCCACTGAGGACAGACCAATAATGATTCCTTTCTCTCAGTGGTGCAATATATAAGTGCAGGCTGTAGCTTTATACTAATTAAACAGAACAATGGGTGCATTTGTTTCAGCAACACCACTGAATAAACACCAGTGCACATCCTGTGAATGATTCCTGTAACTGTCAGAGCAATGCTTTCACAATGCTCTTATTTGCACAATATAGGAAAATCAATTTGAAGAAACAAAGAAAGATCTTGCATTCATACTGCACCTTTCATGACCTCAGGATGTCCCAAAGCACTTGGAAGCCAATGAAGTACTTTTAGATGTGTAGTCACTGATGTAATTTAGTGTATACATATCCACTTAGCTTATACTTGATACAGCTCTAATGAAGGGGGAGGCACATACATTGGTAGTGTTTCAGCATTAACTTCCTTCCTTCACTTTAAATGCACCATTGAGGTGAAACTTTTCAAGAAATGCTATAAACATGTTGGTTGCTTTTTCACTATTTTGTTCAGGTAATAAAATCAACTTGATCTGAGATTAGATTGTTCAAATTGCTCCAGAACTAGCTGCACCTTTAGCCAAGCTGTTCCAGTATGCTAACGGGAATGGTAACATAGTGGTTATGTTACTGGACAAGTAACCCAGTGGCCTGGACTAAGAATTCCACCATGGCAGCTGTGGAATTTAAATTCAGTTAATTAAATGCATCTGGAATAAAAAGCTAGTATGAGTAATGGTGACCATTAAACCATCGGATTGTTGTAAAATCACATCTGGTTCACAAATGTCCTTTTGGGAAGGAAATCTGCCGTCCTTACCTGGTCTGGCCTACATGTGACTCCAGACCTACAGCAATGTGGTTGACTCTTAACTGCCTTCTGAAATGGCCTAGTAAGCCACTCAGTTGTAACAAACCGTTACAAGAAACAATAATAAGAATTTAACCAGACGGACCACCCAGCATTGACCTCAGACACTGCAGTGGCACACCCAGCTGTTAACCCTGAAAAGTCCCCCTTATTATCATCTGGAGACTTGAGCCAAAATTGAGAGAGCTGTCCCACAGACTACTCAAGCAACAACAACGTTAATTTATATAGCGCCTTTAATATAGTAAAACGTCCCAAGGCACTTCACAGGAGTATTATAAAACAAAAGTTTGACACCAAGCCACATAAGAAGAAATTACGGCAGATGACCATAAGCTTGGTCAAAGAGGTAGGTTTTAAGGAGCATCTTAAAGGAGGAAAGTGAGGTAGAGAGGTGGAGAGGTTTAGGGAGGGAGTTCTAGCACGTGAGTGCAAAAGACAAGGCTGAAACGTTTGCAATTATCTTCAGCCAAAAGTACCGAGTGGATGATCCATATCGGCCTCTTCCTGAGATCCGCAACATCAGAGAAGCCAGTTTTCAGCTAATTTGATTCACTCCATGTGCTATTAAGAAACGGCTGAATGCAATGGATGCAACAAAGGCTATGAGCCCCGACAATATCCTGGTTGTCGTGCTCCAGAACTAGTCACGCCGCGAGCCAAGATGTTTCAGTACAGCTACAACACTAGCATATACCCGACAATGTGGAAAACTGCCCAGGTATGTCCAGTCCACAAAAGCAGGCTAAATCCAATTCAGCCAATTACCGCCCCATCAGTCTATTCTCAGTCATCAGCAAAGTGATGGAAGATGCAATCAAGCGGCATTTGCTTTAAAGATGGAGAGGAGGCAGAAGCTAAACCCGGAGCCCAGGAGGGGGCCCAGGCTGCTGAGCTCAGCGCTGCGTCGGCCGAGGATCCCCCGCCACCCCCCAAGCCGGCCAAGGATGTGCTGGGGCCCTCCGAGCAGGCCAAGCAAAGTTTCTGGTCCAGTATCTGAAGGACGCGCTCACCTTCGTAGTGAGGGAGCCATCGAGACAGTCGGCAAGTTCCTCACCTCCAAAAACTCCTCCGGTAAGTTTACCGCAATACCGCGGGTCAGAGGTCAGGGGTCAGGGGTCCGGATCTGTGTTGTTCTTTGGCAGTCCCCTGGAGTCGAGGATGACTTGCTTCCACACTGATACCAGTACAGCAAGTAATCAGGAAGGCCAATGGAATCTTGGCCTTTATTGCAAGGGGGATAGAGTATAAAAGCAGGGAAGTACTGCTACAACTGTACAGGGTATTGGTGAGGCCATACCTGGAGTACTGCGTACAGTTTTGGTCTCCTTATTTAAGGAAGGTTATACTTGCATTGGAGGCTGATCAGAGAAGGTTCACTAGATTGATTCCTGAGATGAAGGGGTTGTCTTATGAGGAAAGGTTGAACAGGTTGGGCCTGTACACATTGGGCCAGTAAACATATAAGATAATGAGGAGGCTTGACAGGGTAGCTGCATAGAGAATGTTACCTCTCATGGGGGAGTCTACAACTAAAGGGCAGAGTTTCAGAATAAGGGGTCGCACATTTAAAACTGAGATGAGGAGGAATTTTTTGTCTCAGAGGGTTGTAAATCTGTGGAATTTTCTGGGTCATTGAATATATTTAAGACGGAGATAGATTTTTGAGCGATAAGGGATTAAAGGGTTATGGGGAGCGGGCAGGGAAGTGGAGCTGAGTCCATGATCAGATCAGCCATGATCTTATTGAATGACGGAGCAGGCTCAAGGGGCCAGGTGGCTGACTCCTGTTCCTATTTCTTATGATGGGGGATCTAGGCTAGGTCACAGGTGGGGCAGATGGTGGTTGGAGGGATGGGTGGGTGTGGTGCTTGGCTTGTTGTATGCTCCTTCTGCTGTTTGCGCTTGACTTCCGTGTGCTCCCGGCGAAGAGACTCGAAGTGTTCGGCGTCTTCTCGGATGCTTTGCCTCCACTTTGAGCCGTCTTGTGTCAGGGATTCCCAAGAGTCAGTGGGGACTTTTTCCAAGGAGGCTTTGAGGGTGTCCTTGAAGCGTTTTCTCTGCCCTCCTGGAGCTCGGGAGTAGCATGCTTGTTTCGGGGGGTCTAGTATCGGATATGCGGACAATGTGGCCTGTCCATCGGAGCTGATTGAGCGTGGTCAGTACTTTGATGGGCTGCCCTGACCTGTGTCAGAACCCACCACAGGTTGGAGCTATAAATAGAGCTGGAGCGCCGGGCCCTGGAACATGGTGGGTGAAGGTGCGGCAAATGAGGGTACGGGGCCCAGAAGAGCTGAGGGCCCAGGGGCAGCACAGGCCTGCCCACACTGCGATGTGTATGCGCACTAGGTCCGTGCAGCAGAGCAGGTCTTCAGTCGTCCTGGATCAACCCTTGCCACTGGATAAAGGCCTAGCTCTGTTGAGCCTGTGTGGTGGCTGGTGTGCAAAAAATCCATGCACAGGCAGCTTCCACCCCCTCAACTGGAGTTCAGGACTGGAATATCGGATCCTTCATTGAAACATCTGTGAACTCTTGTGGAAGCAAGTCATCCTCGTTTGAGGGACCGCCTATGATGATGACTCACCAATAACCTGCTCACCGAAGCTCAGTTTGGGTTCCGCCAGGACCACTCGGCTCCAGACCTCATTACAGCCTTGGTTCAAACATGGACAAAAGAGCTGAATTCCAGAGGTGTGGTGAGAGTGACTGCCCTTGACATCAAGGCAGTATTTGAACGAGTGTGGCATCAAGGAGCCCTAGTAAGATTGAAGTCAATGGGAATCAGGGGAAACACTCTCCACTGGCCGGAGTCATATCTATCAAAAAGGAATATGGTTCTGGTTGTTGGAGGCCAATCATCTCAGCCCCAGGACATCGCTGCAGGAGTTCCTCAGGGCAGTGTCCTAGGCCCAACTATCTTCGGCTGCTTCATCAATGACCTTTTCTCCATTATAAGGTCAGAAGTGGGGATGTTTGCTGATGATTGCACAGTGTTCTGTTCCATTCGCAACTCCTCAGCTAATAAAGCAATCTATGCCTGCATGGAACAAGACTTGGAAATGGGCTGATCAGTGGCAATTAACATTCGCGCCACACAAGTGGCAGGCAATGACCATCTTCAATGAGAGAGTCTAACCACCTCCCCATGACATTCAACAGCATTACCATTGTCAAATCCCCAGAAACTTAACTGGACCAACCACATAAATATTGTGGCTACAAGAACAGGGGAGAGGCTGGGTATTCTGTGACAAGTGACTCACCTCCTGACTCTCTAAAGCCTTTCCACAACCTACATGGCTGTTCAGAAAAGGTTCACTAGGTTGATTCCTGAGATGAGGGGGTTGACTTATGAAGATAGGTTGAGTAGGTTGGGCCTATACACATTGGAGTTCAGAAGATTGAGAGATGATCTTAAGGGGGCTCGACAAAGTGGATGCAGAGAGGATAGTTCCACTCATAGAGGAAACTAAAACTAGGGAACATAGTCATAGAATAACGGGTCACCCATTTAAAACTGAGATGAGGAGAAATTTCTTCTCTCAGAGGGTTGTAAATCTATGGAATTCTCTGCCCCAAAGAGCTGTGGAGGCTGGGTCATTGAATATATTTAAGATGGAGATAGACAGATTTTTGAACAATAAGGGAGTAAAGGGTTATGGGGAGTGGGCAGGGAAGTGGAGCTGAGACCATGATCAGATCAGCCATGATCTTATTGAATGGCAGTGCAGGCTCGAGGGGCCAAATGGCCTACTCCTGCTCCTATTTCTTATGTTCTTATGTTCTTAAGTCAGGAGTGTGATGGAATACTCTCCACCTGCCTGGATGAGTGCAGCTCCAACATTCAAGAAGGTCGACATCATCCAGGACAAAGCAGTTCACTTGATTGGCACCCCAAGGACCAGCTTAAAGATCCACTCCTGCCACCACCGACACAATGTGGCTGGATTGCAAGATGCACTGCAGCAACTCGCCAAGGTTACTTCGACAGCACCTCCCAAACCCGTGACCTCTACCGCCTAGAAGGACAAGGGCAGCAGGCGCAGGGGAACACCATGACCTCCGAGTTATGCTCCAAGTTACACACCATCCTGACTTGGAAATATATCGCTGTTCCATCGTCGTCGCTGGGTCAAAATCTTGGAATTCTCTGCCTAACTGTGGGAATAACTTCACCACACAGACTGCAGCAGTTCAAGAAGGAAGTTCACCACTACCATCTCCAGGGCATTTAGGGATGGGCAAAAATGCTGGCTTTGCCAGCGACTCCCACATCCCATGAATGAATACATTCTTTCTGATATATAACTAAATAGTATCAATATGTTTTCTCACCTCCAGCTATTTCAAGTCTGCTTGATAAACTCCAGAGGTGTGACTCCCTGCAGAACTGCTAAAAGCAAACAAGTAACCAGTAGTGTACAATTTCTTGTTGTTGAGGGGTGTGATGTCTCCTGCTTAATATTACTGAGGGCTGAATCTATGGTGCATCCATTCAATCTTTATGAACTAAGAATGACAAGACCAGACTGATTATAACACTTGATGGTGGCAGTTAATGGGCAGCATAAGAACATAAGAAATAGGATCAGGAGTAGGCCATAGCACCCCTCGAGCCTCATCATTCAATAAGATCATGACTGATCTACCTCACCTCAATTTTCCCGCCTTATCACTGTATCCAGTCATGGGTTGGCCACCTATTATACACTCCGCTCAATTTTCCTTTCTCTTGACTTTAACGGAAAGGTAAATTGGGTAGGGTGTGTAACGGGCAGCCCATCTACTACCACTCACTTTCCACCACCAACGGAGGTTAATATCAGCTCTATGAATTTTTTTTATTTTATTGGGCAAATAGAATTATGAAAATAACACTGTATCCCTTTTTAGAAAATGATGGGGATGATTATTACCCTGTCTACCCGGCAGAAACGGGGCAGGCAGGCAGTTCAAATCAACCGGTGGATTCACCACCGGTATTCCGCTCTCTTCCCGCAGTCTTCGATTTTAACCTGTTCTGAGCAGACAGGAAGGACACCCACCAGAAACCAATGGGATCCTTTTCTAAATGTGCAGATTGGGGCCCAAGCGCTATTTTAACTGAGGGCTTGGGTGAGGAAGTGGTTGAGGCTTTACCTCCAGGTCAGCCTAGCAAAATGAGGAGCCAGGGCCAAAAGGGCCCAAAGTATTTTATTTTTTTTTACCTGTGGGGTCATCAGGAACAGGCCTCTTGCCACCCGACATTGATTTCCAGCCCACCAGCCAGCTGCTGCTTCCCGCCGGGTAATGAGCAGGGGTATGAAGATAAGATTTGGGAGTTAAAATCTTCCGGGTTCCACGCTACCAAGGTCAGGACGATTTATCGCCCGTCGAGGTCACAACGATTTGTCACCTGTCGAGGTCACGACAATTTATCGCCCATCGAGGTCAGGATGATTTGAGGCCTGCCTCAGCACCCGCCTACTAAATTTCCATCCCACCCCCGCCATCCCCTGAGTTAAAACTGAGGCTTAATACTTGCAAGGAATTATTTTGTATGGTAAAACTTTTTTATATCACCTTAAACCCAAAGTGCTTCACAGAGGTCGAAAATTGGACACCAAGCAGTCAATGAAAGAATGATTAGGAGAGTTGACCAAAGGCGTGATCAGAGGTAGGCTTTAAAGATGCTTTACAAGGAGGCGAAAGTAGTAGCAAGTTGGAGCGATTTTCGGACAACGTTCCAGATTATAGGGCCAACGCGGCTGAAGGCTCTGGGACTGGAGGTGGGTCGGATATTAAGGAGGCCAGAGTCAGCAGATTGGAGGATACAAGCACGGTATCTAGGCCTGGAGGAGGTTACAAAGGTAACGTGCGGCGTGTGGATGAAGGTAAGGATTTTGAATTTGATGCATTGGGGGTTGGGCAGATAATGAAGGTTGGCAACGACAGGGTTATAGGACAGTAGGATTTACTGTATGACAGGATGCAATAGTAACATGTGAATACTTGATGGATTTCTATGCAATTCCTTTGCCTTCTATGAGCATGTCAAGCATTCAAATGCTATTATTACACAGCGCAAATTTTAGCCCTTTGTTTTATTGAGTCAATTTCCGCTAGTTTTTGAGCACGCTTGTTTGAGCCGTGAATGCTAATGACATCATCAAGGGTATTCAATTATTGAGACTGACTGGGAATCTGAATTAAGATTTGCACAGATGAGACCTATTTTAAATAAATGGATTAATGCCTCCATTAAAATAGCGGACAGAGGAATGTCATACAAATGTTTTAAGCATTCACTAACACTGCCAATAGTAATTTCTAGCCTGTACAACCATTAACCTAACACTGCATCAATATTAACAGTATGTGGCAATTCAGTTCCTTTACACCTTTTGCCCTGTAACCTTTCTGAACTGCTACTTCTGATGATTTCATCAGTACTGAACCATTAAACAAAAATCAGCCAAACTGGTCACAATAAAACAAAGGGATATTAGTGTTACCCTTTATAAAATGCATAATTGATATAAAATGAGACACACCTTGAGTACTTTAATATTATAATGGTTTCTGGATTCATGTCTTGCACATTATGCTTTGCAAGCATTTAATGACAGGCTAGTGGAGACTGTTCATACTGTCTTTCTCCATATTACATTTCTTTGATGGAAAAAATGTTCATTTTTAATAAGCAAAAAATAAACTGGATCAGAGATAATCCTATTTTTTCCCCCACAGTTACTTTCACCAGCTTATCACAGCATTATTATATTGTACTGTGCGAACTTTTCAGCATTTTTAAATTTGCAAAACAAATGTGAGATTGTAATATTTGTGTAATATTGTCCATCAAAACTAACTGAGGAATTGTTTTGTACCTTGGCTGCTGAACTGAGAAAGAATCAATTCGCAATAAAAAAAAAATGTCCTCGGAATCTTCAAAAAGGGAGTAACCTGGGAAATTACCGTGAATCATTTACGCGGCTCCTCATTCAGCATAATTTTAATTTATGCAGAGATCGTGATTAACAACCAGTTAACGTTGGTCTATTCAGGTTAGCACAGAATGTGACGCGATCGTCTGTGCTCCTTTCAGTACCGATATATAACACAAGAACAGTCTATGAATGAATGTTAATGATAATGTATATTTAAATAAGCAAGGTCAGCTACTCCTGTCAACTGTTCCAACAAACTAAACACAATAGCTTTGAAATTACATAGTGAATATTAATGTATACTCTTAATGAGTTTTAAGACATTTCTTTATCTGCTATTTTAATGGAGTGTTAACCTAGTTTAAAATAAACAAGCTAATTAAACTAGCAAGCAAAGAAATTTGATAAAAACGTGTGAAGCTTTCACTTACACAAAGTAACATCAAAGACAATGAATTATCCTTAGTGCCTATTTAATTGTGCCTTTTATGTTTAAATTGATGTTAGAATTTTGTTAGATAGATTTGGGATGAAACAAGTCTGTAATTGCAACTAAGATTTGTTTGTTCAATGTCAGTGAATTTTGGGAAAACTAATGCATTAATGTATTAAAAGAGGTTTTCCTGCTGACTGAATGGGAGGAAATTCCAGCCATTGAGGTTTTACAACCGGAATAAATGAAAAACTTTTTATAGTTCATTGTATATCTTGGAATGTGCTAGAGAAACATGTCTGAAAGAATAAAACAATGTTGCGACTGTTTGAAAGTGTCTAGTTGGCTTTCATTGTGGAAACTATGGGCTCAATTTTCCCCAATTATCTGCGCTGTTTTTTTGGCATGCACCGTTTTTTTTGGATAAATAAAAATCACCAAGTTTCCCCAGTTTCTGCGACAGCGTAATTCACTTAGGTATGATTTTTTTTAGGCTGTGATTTTTTTTGAGTCATAGGGGACATAACTTGATGTCTGTGCCAGTTTTTGACATTTAAGCAAGTTTGGCAACTTACATTTTTCCTAGAACGGCGTATGTGACCACTCCTAAAAAACCTATTGGGCACTTAACAAAAATCAACGCACATTACAAAATCAGCACAGAAAGATGCCATTGTTTTCAGCCGAAGTTTTGGAGGGAGAGAAGAAGGCAGAGAACATGCATCATAAATGTAAATTTTTTCAAAGTCAAAAGGGAGAAATTGGAAATGTAATGCAATTCTTGAATTTTTGATGTTTTTCAAAGTACCACCCCACCACCGAACGTCTCCTCACCGGGTTTGAGGGTCGGAGTCTCAGCCGCAGAATTGCTCCCTTGCCCGGACACAAGATCTTGGGGCTCAGCTCCAAAAGAAGCCCGGTGGGGTGGAAGCCGAGCCCCGAGCCCCTGTGTCCGGGTGAGGGAGCTATTCTTCCAGCCGACGCTCTGACCCTCGAGCCTGGTGAGGAGACGTTCGGTGGTGGAGTGGTACTTTGAAAAATATCAAAAATTCAAGAATTGCATTACACTTTGTTGCCCCAAATGTCTTCATTGAATGCCTAGCTTCCTGTTGTAAGCAAGCCTATTGCACATGCGCAGACCAGGATGTGGTCCATACCAGGGCATCCACCTTGGAGAGAGAGAGGAAAGAAGAGATGTGAGTGCCTTGTCCTGCTGTTTTGAGCTACAATTTAATTATGGGGGCAATATTGACAATGCTATACCTTGTGCAAGCATTCTGCATGATGGTGCTGCAGAGGAAATAGATTAGACAGCATCACCTTAGGAACCTCAGAGCACGTAGGATGATGGGCAGGAGGCCTTACCCACATCAGGTATATCGAGACAGGCATTCATGCCTGCACCTGAGTGATGCAGACTGTGTAAGAAGGCTGTGTTTCCGCAAAGAAGTTGTCAGCGAGATCTGTGAGTTAATAAAAGCAGACCTGCATCCTAGAAGCGTCAGGAGAACTGCTTTATCAGTTGAAGTAACGTTTACAGCTGCACTTTCATTTTATGCATCTGGTTCATTCCAAGCCACATCTGGAGATGTGTGCACCATTTCTCAACAGGCAACACATATCTACATTTGGCAGATGACTGCTGCACTATATGCCTGGAGGAATGATTACATAAAGTTCCCCATGACCGCCTAGGCAATGCGTGACAGCACTGTGGGATTCTTCAGGATTACTGGCTTCCCAAAGGTACAGGGCTGCATTGATTGTACCCATATCTTTTGGAGGATTCGAGATGTACAGGAACAGAAAAGGCTTCCACTCCATGAACGTGCAGCTCGTCTGTGACGACATGCATCGCATCATGGCAGTTGATGCGAGATACCCTAGGAACATCCATGATGCTTTCATCCTACGCGAGAGTGCTTTATCTGCAATGGTTTAGCAGTAGCCAGAAGGGCAGAGTTGGCAAAGGGTAAGGCCTCGTCACCTGGCTCATGTCGCCCCTATGCGTAACCCAGACAGAAGCTGAGCGGGCATAAAACATGTCGCACATTGCAACGTGCAGCATAATAGAGAGGACCATTGGCATCTTGAAACAGAGTTTCTGATGCCTGGACCATTCTCGAGGCTGCTTGCAATACTCCCCTGAGATTGTCAGTCAATTCACTGTTATCCGCTGCATGCTGCACAACTTAGCCATCATGAGGCTGCAGCAGCTGGTAGTAGAAGACCCACCTGAGATGAGGGTGGCTGATGATGAGGAGGGAAGATGCAGAAATGGGCACTTGGCAAATGCGCACTTGTTGGGGGTATGGGCAGGCGGTAATGTGGAAGACCCGGTTTGGGCCTCTTCAGAGGCTGATCTGGGGCTGGAGTGGGAGGGGCAGTTGATTCTGTCAATGGCCGCGGGGTCTGGGCATATTCCCTTATTTCAACAGTTACCTCCGACATTCCCTCCCTCATGTGCTCCGCCAGCGTCTCAAGTACCCGCGACATTCCCTCCCTAACATGCCTGGACAATGTTCCCATGTCTCACGAGAGTGTCGTTACTTCTCCTGACAGTCCCGATACCTCATCACCCACCCCACCGATGGTGTCCGGGGTGATCGCTTAAGGTCATTGCTCTCCCCACTCATTGCCATCATCTGAACCACATCTGTTACATCCTGCATCTCAGAAGAGCGCTGTCGAGCTCTCCTTCCCCTCTTCACCTTCAGTGTGGCTTGCTGCACCTCACTGGGATCCACAGCCTCAGACAGTGGGGCCCTGGTTGAGGCTCGCTGCACCCCACTGTTATTTATTTCATCCATGTGATCTTTAAATGTTTGTCATTGCCTATCCACCGTCAACCCTTTAAGTATCATTTGCCAGTCTATCTAGCCAATTCACGCCTCATAACATCGAAGTTACCTTTCCTTAAGTTCAGGACCCTAGTCTCTGAATTAACTGTGTCACTCTCCATCTTAATAAAGAATTCTACCATATTATGGTCACTCTTCCCCAAGGGTCCTCGCATAACCAGATTGCTAATTAGTCCTTTCTCATTATACATCACCCAATCTAGGATGGCCAGCCCTCTAGTTGGTTCCTCGACATATTGGTCTAGAAAACCATCCCTAATACACTCCAGGAAA